>NC_134485.1:315236123-315536123 GCF_040206685.1 Ascaphus truei
GGACTTGTGTACTCGCTGGATACAACCTGAGCAACACACTAAGGGAACTGTTCTTGAACAAGTTGTGTTGGAACAATTCCTACAAGTAATAACCCCTTCCACACACTCTTGGGTAAAACGCCATGCTGCTGATACCCTAGCTTTGGCTGTCCGACTCGTTGAGAACTTCCTTGGAGCCGAGGATCAGGCGAGTGTCTTGGACCCAATGGATCCGACTTTACCGGCGCTTGCGGACGCCCAAAGAGGGGGACCGGACCAACGGGGAAACTACGGCCCCTACATACTCAACCGCCAAGTGCCACGAAAGGAGCAGTCCTTCCAGCAAGGGACAGGTCCAAACGCCGGTCACCGCCGAGACCCTCATCTACTTCCTGATGGCGGCTCGTCGCCAAATGATAGGAACTTCAAAGAACGTCGCACACAGGACCCATCAGATGCCTGGTCTCCAGTATCCGGTCCAGCTGAGTGGTATCCACGGCACCCTCCGGCGAGGGAACCCTCTCCCTGTTCGGCCTGCGGAGAACAAGGTCACCGTCAGGTGGCCTGTCCACAGATGGATTGTTCCTTCAGCAGGACTGTCGCCTCGGCCTTCCCCAGAGAAAGTTGCAAGCCCTGGCTACTTCCAGCCCAAATTGCGGGTAAAACCGGCCAGGCCCTTGTAGATTCAGGCTCGGGAAAAATGCTGGTTTTCCAGAAACTGTTACCGCCTGACGTGCTTTCCTTTGACTCCCCATGGAGTATAGAGTGTATACACAGCAATGTAAAAATGTATCCGACGGCCAAAATCCTGCTACAGGTAAAAGGTCATGAGGCCAGGATCGAAGTAGGAGTCGCTCCTTCGCTCCCTGCCCCCATTTTGCTCGGCCGTGACTGGCCTTTCTTTTCAAACCTAATGGCTCCAGTCTATCAGGAGGAGCCTCATTCTCTGGCTCAGGAGAAACCTGGTAAACTGTTCCCCTTCTCGGCCGACCAGTCCCCCAGTAGACACCGGGTTCCAAGACTCGGAGGCAAAGACGCTATGATAAACAGGACTGGTTGCAGAAATCTGGGTCTCAAGATGGCCATACAAATAGGCATAAATCACAAGTAATAACTGGGGATGGCCAGAAGGAGGGAGAGATAGGCCCTGGGGATTTACCAGAGCTATGTCTACCTGATTTTCGCCAGCAGCAGAGGGAAGACCCAGTCCTGGCCAGACAATATGGCAAAGTGGTAAAAATTGATGACCAGATATTGAATGCACAAGGGGTAATGGTGTTTCCTCATTTTGAATTGTCGAATGATATCCTGTATAGGGTGAACAAGCAGACACAAACAGGGGAGGTCACCAGACAAATATTGGTTCCCAAGGCGTAGGAAATTGTTCTCATAGGAAAAAAACTACTCAGTAATTGAAAAGGAGTGCCTCGCAGTAAAGGAGTGCCTCGCAGTAAAGTGGGCAATCGACACAATGGCCAAATATACCCAGTACTGTACATTGAACCTTTGTTTCGTTACATAGAGGATATCCTCATTCTATGACAAGGACCCAAAACTGTTCTTCTGAAATTCATTGCTCTCCTGAATACCAAGTTAAATCTGAAACTGACCAGTGAAATAAAAACAGACACACTCAATTTCCTAGATTTTAACATCTACACAGACCAAGATGGCAACTTGATATACATAGTGCAAACTAAATCACTAAGACAAAGGAGACTCTCCTTTGTCTTACAGATTTAGTTTGTACTATGTATATTTATTTCTTCATTTATTGCTATCCCAATTGTAGAAGCGCAGGAATTCACTTTCTGTTTTTTCACATACAGTATGTATGGCCAATCCTTTCACCAGCAGCATGCTCCTTACTCGGAGAAGCGCGGTGAAAATATATTTGTTTTACAACTTGATAACTACAACATTTCATAAAAACATGGCCATAAACAACCTCTTAAGGGCCGACACCTATCATCCATCACACTCGGTCCGAAAAAATACCATTAGAGCAGTTTTTGCTGATCTTCAGGAATTGCTCTACCAACAAGGAGTTTGAAGAGCAGGTCTCTGTGATGACTCTTCATTTTTCAGAAAAGGGCTACAGTAGAACTTGCTTTAAAAAGGCCTTCAAAAGAGCCAAAGCTAGAAAGCATAGCGAGCACCTAGTCCCCAAGACATTACTGTACAGTGAACCTAAAGTGATTCGATTTGATGGAATTTACAACAATAAATGAAACAGAATCAACTCTATTGTCAGAAAATATTGGCACCTCTTGCTCAAGGATCAGGTTCTGAAGCCAATGCCAACTCTCGTTAGCAGGAGAGCCTGCAACCTGAAACATCACCTCATGCATAGTCATCTCTCTAATCTGGCTAATGAGACATGGCTCCCCCAAAAGAGCAGGTTTCATTCAGATACGATCTCCATACTTTAAGCCTGAATGGTCTCAATGAGAGGTTTCTCTACACTCCCTTCGTGTAGAAGAAAGTTTAGAAAAGCAGTGTACAGCCAAGGGAGAAGGGTCCAAAAAATTATCTTTATTAAAGCATGGTTAAAAATAGGAGGTGCGCGTCTCCTGTAGTACAGCCTGATAGTGACGACGGTCAACACAGACTGTCGTGCAGCATATAATTGTTTGTAACGTTAGCAGCTCTGCATATCAGTTTTCAAACTATGGTCAGTAAATATCTACTCACCAGTCTTTGAAGTGGTACATAAGTCTCCCCCTTGATACCTGGGAAAACATTAATCTGTCTGGTATTATTATCTACCCCACGAGGATTCCTATAATTTGCCCACCCCTACCACACATTCTCTCTATCTAGTATCCTTAAAATTCCTTCTCATCAAAATGCAGAATTTACACCATCTGTATTACCCTTTTATATGAACATTCACTTACCACCTTTAATCCTACTCTGTGAATATGTATATTAATGTGGTATAAGATCAGTCCAGCTCTATCTTTAAAATCTTATGTAGCCATGTCCCCCGAACCATTACTGACCCCCCCTCGGGACACTCACCGCGGCGGTAGGGAGGTTAGAGCCACTCGTGGGGAGGTGCGGGGGCTCTTGTGCATGCGGCCGGTTGCCGGGGACGCGATCGGGCCGTTGCTAAGGCCGCGGTCGCGTCGTTAGGGTCCCGGCGGCTAGCGGAGCGCCGCGCCGCCTTTGAGAGATAGCTCGCGCATGCGCAGTTAGAGCAGGCGCCGGGGGAACTCCAAACAGCTCGCGCATGCGCAGAGAGGGGCCCACGAAACCCTAGCCTACCAGGGAAGGCTCTAGGCAGGGACTACGAGTCCCATGAGCCTCTGCGCGCACCACGTGATGCCAGGGAGCCAATAGGGCACAGTGACTCCCTGCAGGAGCAAATAGATACTTTTCGCGGGTTGTCTGCACGTTGGAGTTGGTGACCGGAGCAGCTAGGGGAAGGAGGTAGGGTGCAGGAGTCAGTGACTCCCTGCACTAGGCCAGCAATTCCCCTAGGCCCCAGATAGCCCTGAGTCACCCTAGTGGAGTGTTGTAGGGACAGGCCCCAGGTTAAGTACACTGCCCCATTAGCTATTTGCTATAGAGTGCAAAGAACATTGCATGTCTTGCTGGGAGAGAGCTGGACTATCATCTGAGCGGGATCGCCTTTGATGGATCATCCTGCGGATATCGTGCAGAAGTTCGCCTTGATCCTTTGTGAAGTCCGTTGCAGGTCCGAGCACTGCAGGTAACCCATAACATCAAGTGCACCAACAAGGCCTATCACCAGACATAGTGGCTGCGCAGTCACACACACATACACTTGTATATGACTTGGGAGTGCGAGACATTGGGTTGGGTTACTGGACACGGGGTGGGATCATTCTGTGGAAGTGTTAGCGTCCGCCGTGGCGCATAAAGTGTTAGCGTCCGCTGTGGCGCAAGATAGCGTTAGCGTTGTGTGAGACACAGTGGTTAGTGTCTCCTCCAGAGAGGGACAACTGTTATATTCAGTGTGATGATATATGTGTTTCTTATGTTCCAAAGTAAAAGGTATTTGGTTATCTCACATATGTGTATATGGTTATTGTATGATGTCCTGCGAGGAACAATTCCTGCTCTGCTAGGAACCATCGCAGGTGGAGGCGCTGCACCGAGTACGTGGTTACTCATAGCATCATAATTGCCCCAGGTTTCCCTTGGCGGAAGCTAAGCCGTCCTGTGAGCCAACAGGTGACGCACCACACACCGGGTAACACTGTATGTTCTCCGCACCCATACTATAATCTGCAATTGGGTGGGGGAATACCCGTTACACTTACATTTTAGACTTATACATCTGGCTCACTCTCTATAAACACGCTGTCTGCAAAGCTAAATGGAGGTAACAAGGGGTGAGTTTCTTCCAGCACTGGAGGGGTTACTATTACACCCCACTCCCCTTTAGGAGTGTATGATGTTCACTAATTTTCATATTTATTATAGTGTAATTTGGCTTGATTGGAATATAGGAACAGATGCCATACAATAATTATTGTAACAAGCAAAGAAATGTTCTGTAGATTTTTTACATAAGGATAAGGTCAACACCTATAGATACAGGGATGCCATATAGTTGTGTTTGGATTTCTGGGGAAGGGCAAGTGATTGACAAATAGTTGCTATGGACAACTACATGGTAAAGCTGATGCAATCAAATCTGATCATAACTAGGGTAGTTCTTTACACACACATAAGGAAGTATGACATCAGTATTAAGCTTGATGACACAAGATAAAACCATATTTGGTCATATTGTTGGAGAAGGAAGCCCTGACTGAGGGATATTTCCTGTATAAACGTTGATAGCTTTTAATTAGGAAAAGCAGCGATGATAATATCAGGATAGCAGGTCAGAACGAATTTCACCAGGAATAGAATGATTATAAATCTCTTTCAAAACAGTAGAACTTATTTGATGTCATTGCCATTTATCTACTATTTCTGAATGTAAGTAAATATCTTCGAAATAAACTTTTCTTTTGAGTGCTAAAACTGGAATGCAGAGTTTTTTTATGCTGCTGTGAAAATCCGAAAGACATAGTACATTTTACAAGGAGAGTACAAATAGTTCTGTTGTGGCATAGGGGCCGGCTCGTACCCTTGAGAAAGCTTACGCGAAATGTACTATATGTTGTCAATGCTGATGATACAGATCTACACGGAGATTCCACTCTATAGCACACTCCTTCCATTTGGCACAGTTCCTTTTCTGTCCATAACACTAATAGGCAGAAGGACATAATAGGATTTCTGTGCCTTGAGCCCCTGTTTAAGGGTGTACGTTCTTTTCGCTGTATTAGTGCACTTTTATTAGTGAATCTTTTGTCACTTCTTTGCTACCTACTTATTTTAGCTTTATTTATTCAAATGTGTTTTTAGCATCATTAGTCAGTGTTCTACCCACTAGTAACCAACAAGGGTCTTATAATTTTAGCCATTCTCTCACTAAGACTATGGCATATGATACTGCCATATAGTTCTGCTGTATCCAAACGATTAAGCTCCATTCTCACAGATTGGCTCATATTAGTTGAACCTACAGTACCATACAATAAGATAGGTAACTGAGTACATACAATTGGGGGCTCTCCTGCTTATTCTCCACTGTGGAGAAACTTTTGGTTTGGATTGTTTTTCTATCTAAATGTAACAGACCGTAGGTTGAACGCGATGAACATTTATCTTTTTTCAACCTCACCTACTGTACTATGGCTTTGCAGAACTAATCAACATGTGAAAAGCTATGGGTTGTATCAGTGCACATGTACCGTATGTATGTCTTTATTTATATAGCACCATTAATGTACATAGCGCTTCACAGTAGTAATACATGTGGTAATCAAATAAATAACAGATAATATAAATAACAGATCATGGGAATAAGTGCTTCAGACATAAAAGTAACATTAAGGAATAGGAGTCCCTGCTCCGAGGAGCTTACAGTCTAATTGGTAGGTAGGGAGAACGTACAGAGACAGTAGGAGGGAGTTCTGGTAAGTGCGTCTGCAGCTGGCCAAGCTTTATGTATCATGTGTTCAGAATATCCACAGTGCTATTCATATGCTTCTTTAAGCAAGTGTGTCTTAAGGTGGGTCTTAAAGGTGGATAGAGAGGGTGCTAGTCGGGTACTGAGGGGAACGGCATTCCAGAGGTGTGGGGCAGTCAGTGAAAAAGGTTTAAGGCGGAAGAGGGCTTTAGATACAAAGGGGGTAGAAAGAAGACATCCTTGAGAAGAACGCAAGAGTCTGGATGGTGCATAACGAGAAATTAGGGCTGAGATGTAAGGAGGGGCAGAAGAGTGTAAAGCTTTGAAAGTGAGGAGAAGAATGGAGTGTGAGATGCGGGATTTGATCGGAAGCCAGGAGAGGGATTTCATGAGGGGAGATGCTGAGACAGATCTAGGAAATAGTAGAGTGATTCTGGCAGCAGCGTTTAGGATAGATTGTAGGGGAGACAGGTGAGAGGCAGGAAGGCCGGACAGCAGGAGGTTACAGTAATCAAGACGGGAGAGAATGAGGGCCTGAGTCAGAGTTTTAGCAGTCGAGCAACAGAGGAAAGGGTGTATCTTTGTTATATTGCCGAGGAAAAAGCGACAGGTTTTAGAAATGTTTTGAATGTGAGGGGCGAATGTGAGAGAGGAGTCGAGTGTGACCCCTAGGCAGCGTGCTTGGGCTACTGGGTGAATGATCGTATTTCCAACAGTAATGTGGAAGGAGGTAGTAGGGCCACGTTTGGGAGGAAGTATGAGGAGCTCTGTTTTAGCCATGTTGAGTTTAAGGCGGCGGAGGGCCATCCAGGAAGATATAGCAGAGAGACATTCAGAAACTTTGGTTTGTACAGCAGGTGTAAAGTCGGGTGTTGAAAAGTATATTTGTGTGTCATCAGCATAGAGGTGATAATTAAACCCAAAAGATGTTATTAGGTCACCTAGAGAGAGTGTGTACAGAGAAAAGAGAAGAGGTCCCAGGACAGAGCCCTGGGGTACCCCCACAGAGAGATCAATAGAGGAGGAGGAGGTGTAAGCAGAAGAGACAATGAAAGTACAATGGGAGAGGTAGGATGAGATCCAGGATAGAGCTTTGTTCCGAATACCAAGAGTATGGAGAATGTGAAGGAGAAGAGGGTGGTCCACGGTGTCAAATGCTGCAGAGAGGTCGAGTAATATGAGCAGAGTGTAATGACCTCTGTCTTTGGCAGCATGGAGGTCGTCAGTTATTTTAGTGAGGGCTGTTTCCGTGGAGTGAGCAGTGCGGAAGCCAGATTGTAGAGGTTCTAGGAGAGAATAAGTGTTGAGAAAATGGAGCAAGCGAGAGAATACAAGACGTTCAAGGAGTTTAGAGGCAAAAGGCAGGAGGGAGACAGGACGATAGTTAGAAAGACAGGTAGGGTCAAGCTTGCTGTTTTTGAGTAATGGTATGACTGTTGCATGTTTGAAGGAGGATGGAAAGGTTCCAGAGCAGAGGGAGGAGTTAAAAATGTGTGTGAGTGTAGTGAGCAGTAATTGTTTCTTTTTAACTACAGAGAAAATACTTTTTCAGCTTGTAAGAGAGTCAATTTTAAAGATGCAAATCTTGTAATTGTTGGATATATTAAATAGAACAATATATACTGAATATTTTTTTTTTAAATGCATATACTTGTTGTTTCATACTGTAGTTAATGGTTTGTGTCCTGCTGTAATAAAGGTCAGTTTGCTTTACAGTTTATTCAATCACAATGTAAGTATTATGTTGTTTATATTAAGTTACAAAAAGACAAGTACATCTAATAATTACAATGCCTTACAGCATTTTATAGCACAAATGTTTGGAACATAACTACAGATATAGACTAGAGATTCTCTCTTTTTTTTGGTTTGCAGAAAATAATAATTTACTGATCTTAGGGTTTACAGAGCTTTGACCGGCTTCTGGGTTTCCACTTAATAGGTGGTAATGCGAATGACAAGAGCTTTAGGACTGAGATTTGCTGAAAACTGTGGTTAGGGGAACTGTACCGTGAAACTGTAAATTCTGACAATGGCACTAATTCTGGAACCTGTGAGACATCACTCATAGCTCTAAATGAACATGGTCCATTTGATCCATGAATTATTACCCTCTGTTTTTTTTTTTTTTGTCCATTCACAATTTTAATCTAACGGTTTAGCGGACAATTTTCTAATCAATTTTTCATACCAGTGTATAACATAGCTACATAGTAGGTGAGGTTCAAAAAAAAGACATATGTCTATTAAATTCAACCCATGTTAAATTTAGACCTCAGTAACTTATCCTATATTTGTATTTACAGTATTTTTATCCAGAAGGCAAACAAACAAAAAAATAAAACCCCAGTGACATCCAATGATGTCTCATAAGGGTGAAAATAATTTTCTTCCTGACTCCAATAATGGCAATAAGATTTCTCCCTGGATCAATATCCTTCCCATGTTTACTTACCATACATGAGGAAGTATCAGACACTTTGGCAAATTCTAAGGAGAATACATAGTGCATACCCACATCATTCTCCAGACTCAGACACTTAGCTACATCTTCAAAGAAATACATTATTCACTTCCAACTTTGTTTATATTTTTCCAAACACATTTTTGTTCATGAATATACATTACAAATCTCATAAAACTCATAGATACCAAAAAACTCAACTCGCCTCAGCAAACCACTACCAAATGTGCAAATGTTTACTGTATACTGTACTTGCTGTTCTTACAATATAAATGTGCAATTAACAAACATGTATTTTATTACAGTGAATATTCTCCATTTGATTCATGACATCTTTTACAGAGATACAGGGCCATATTTACAGTGTTCTGCTATAAGACACCTGCCAGCGCTTGTGGGGTACCTTACATCCTATTTCAGTCAATGGTTTATAACAGGGGTGCGCAAACTATTTGAGCTGTCCCCCCTTGCCTGAAGCCCCCCATGCTCACGCGCCCCCTTACCTCTTTTGCCGGGGTCTTTTGACATTGCGTCGCCATGGCAACCGGCGTCATTTGCAACCGCCGCAGCCCCCCAGAAAAATCTAGCGCCCCTGCGCACCCCTGGCCTATAAGATGTCTTTCAGCACTGGAAGGTGTCTTATGCTTAGTAAATATGGGCTACCATCGTATCAAGTATGGTACACATATAAAACTATTTTATTTTAAATACAATATCGCAAGATTTTCTGCATGTTCAGAAATGCGTTTTCATGTAAATGAAACCCGAGAAATCGATACAATTACACAGATTCTCGATAAATTTAATCGACATACACTATTTTCTTTGAGCAGATTTCAACAAACACTCCCTTAATGTTGCAATAGAGAGCAGACTGTGGGGCCTATGCAGTAAGCAGCGGTAAGCCACTTATCGCCAAAAAAGCCTACTGCTATTCAGTAAGCCCCGATAAGTCGGCGATTAGAGAGCTTTTCAGCAATTTTTTTTGGTGGAAAAAAAAATGCGTGGGAGAAGCCACATATCACCGCTTATCAAACTCGTGCTCGTGCTATTGTACTAGCCCCAATTAGCTTATCGAGGTCAATTTGCTATTTTCTCTCCAAATTGTCTCGCCAGGAAAAGTTGACAAGAAGGCAGCGAGACAGCACTTAGGGGGAAAAAAAGAATTTTTCCTGCATCGGATTGATGCCGGGAGTCTCTGGAGCTGATACCCATTAATAACACCACCGGAGACCGCCGGCATTAATTCGATGCAATAAAAATGTATTTACAGGCAACTTGATTACCTTAGCGGCTAACCACTAAGGCAATGAAGGGGTTATGGTACAACAGCAGCTTTATTGGGGGCATGGGGGGTGAGTGAAGGGGGTACTTGGCCTTTCACTCACCCCCTCTGCCCCCAATAAACATTACAATATGTTATAAGCACCAATACATAACCCACCCCCTGTACCCCCACATAAAACCATTATTTATTTATTTTAACACAGGATTTATAACAGGCCGGCGGGTGTCCCCGGGTGGTCCCCACGGTGCCTGGGGGTCCTCAGGTGGTCCCCGCAGGTGTCTGTGGGCCCTCGGGTTGTCCCCTGGGGAGTCTTTGGGTCCTCCGTTGGTCCCCATGGGTGTCTGTGGGCCTCCAGGTGGTCCACAAGGTTGTCCGTGGACCCCACAAGGGGTCCCCAGGTGATCCCCGTGGGTCTGGGGTTCCCCGGGTCATCTGTCTGGGGACCCTTGGGTGGTTCCCATGGGTGGCTAGGGGCCCTCGGGTGGTCCCTGTGGGTGTCCGGGGGTCCTCGAGTGGTTCCTGTGGGTGTCTGGGGGTCCTCGGTTGACCCCCATGGGCGTCTAGGGGTGCAAACATCAAAGAAAACCCAGAAACAAACATTTTAAAACACCACCAAAATGTCATAATACAACATGAAAACGCAAAATACATAGCATAGAAATTGAAAACATATGAGCCAAAACACATATACAGGCATACCCCGCATTAACGTACGCAATGGGACCGGTGCATGTATGTAAAGCGAAAATGTACTTAAAGTGAAGCACTACCTTTTTTCCACTTATCCATGCAAGTACTGTACTGCAAACATCATATTCGTGCATAACTGATGTAAATAACGCATGTGTAACAGGCTCTATAGTCTCCCCGCTTGCGCACAGCTTCGGTACAGGTAGGGAGCCGGTATTGCTGTTCAGGACGTGCTGGCAGGCGCATGCGCGAGCTGCCGTTTGACTATTGGGCGATATGTATTTACTCGCGAGTGTACTTAAAGTGAGTGTCCTTAAAGCGGGGTATGCCTGTAAAACACATAAAAGCAACCATTTGGCAAAACAACCATTGCTTCTTACTGCATGTATGCAAATCCCTAAAGGAGCTATACATAAATACATTAGCAATGAAGGTGTCCAAGAAAAATGCAATACCAATAAAAATACAGTGAAAAAACCTGTAAAATAAAAATAACATACATCAATTTTTTTCTTACCTTTAGATGTCTTCACCCTCTGATTCCCATGGTATCCGCAAACTCCTGATCCAATCCACGATCCCAAACAGCAACAGCCCACATGTAAAATCCAAAGTCCTTTTCTTCTTTATTTATCTTCATCTGTTAATTGTAATCCATTTTATAGAGAGATTTATGTTATTTATTGATGGTTTTATTTTGGTGTTGGAATAGATTATTCTTGTGTTAATTTGGTATTTGATTAATTGTTTGGTGATAATTTTGTTGTGTTTACTTGTTTATTTGGTGATTGTTTGGATTGCATTGGATATTGTTGATGATTGATTTTTTGTAGTTTGACCATTGACTGGCATAGTGATAAATCATGCACATATTATATGGGCATGATGTACCCACTGTGCCAAACAATTGGTTTATTGGCATTTGTAATGTGGTCATTTTTATATGTAATGTGTTGTATTTTGGGCCTGTTTTTTTTTTAGCTTCAACATTTATTGCTATAGTATTAAATCATGCCCATATTATATGGGCATGATGTACCCACTGTACCAATGAATGGGTGGATGGGGGGGTAGTAGCCTGGGGAGGATGGTTAGGCCTCGTCGGTGGGTAGTAGGGGCGGGTAGGTTAACTCCTTAATTACTAAAGCGGTTATTAACCGCTGTGCTTAAGGGGTTAGGGGCCATTAGATTGTATTTTTGTATGTTTTCTTGATGGCATCGGAGGACATGCAGTATGCTGATGAGGACGCCCTTCATGGTGGCAGGGGTAAGTAGAACGGTTTTTATTTACTTTATTTATGCTGGCTGGCTAATGTTTGAGTTAATAATGGGCAAATTAGCTATTATTCATATCTGGATAATAGTTATTTTGCCCAGTACTGTACTGTATGATATGTTTAGTGTGTGGGGGGGGGTGTATTTATTGAAATGTATGCCATCTTTATTTATTTTACAACAGGGTTGGTACTCTAGGCCAGCGGGGACCCGCAGAGACCACCCAAGGACCCCCGGACGCCCACAGTGACCACCTGAGGACCCCCAGACATCTGTGGGAACCACCCGAGGGCCCCCAAACACCCATGGGAACCACCTGAGGGCCCCGAGACACCCATGGGAACCAACCAAGGGCCCCCAGATACCCGTGGGGATGAGCCGGGGACCCCCAGACACCCGCAGTGACCACCCAGGGACACCATGTGGGGCCCACGGACACCCGCGGGGACCACCTGAGGACTCCCAGACACCCGTGGGGACCATCTGGGGACACCCGCCGGCCTATGTTATCAATCCTGTGTTAAAATAAATAAATAATGGTTTTATGTGGGGGCACCGGGGGTTGGTTGTGTATTGGTGGTTATTACATATTTTAATATAAATTTGAATAATAGTGTTTTGTAGCAGGGGGTCTCCGGAGCAGAACCGCGTTGATTTGAGGTCTGGGAACCCCCTGCTTCCCGAGATACTGGCCCCGTTATGGGGTGCCGGTATCGACTATGCATGTAAATGTCCCGCGTCACGTGACCGTGGGAATCAAATGCATAGGAGATACCAGCACCCCATAACGGGGCCTGTATCTCGGGAAGCAGGAAGTCCCCGGACCTGAAATCAACGCGGTCCTGCTCCGGAGACCCCCTGCTACAATAAACTAGTAATAAAATTGAAATGTAAAAAAAAAGAAATTAGGCCGACATTTGCGCTGAGAGGCGGCTCTCTCTCTCTGCAGCAGAAACAACTCGCCAGATGAGCCCTTTACACAGGAGCGATCATCTCGTTGCCGACTACTTGCCATTTTTGCAAATGTTGCTATCACTATTATTCAGGGCTTTCTGCATACCGTGATAGCAACGCTTTCAAAAATGGCGATTTAAAAACAATGTTTTTTTTTTTTTTTAATCGGCGCTTACTGCATGAGGCCCAGTATCTCATCTGAAAACCTGATGTGTTAAACTTACCCCTAAGGCCCATTGGCAACAGTTGCAACATATTTGGTGACAATTCCTCCACCACTGATCTTGATGATCACCAAGGATGTCATTTTAATATTTGCATGCATCTTCTGTCCCTACTTACTGTACAAACTAAAAATTGTTCAATGGTACAAATTATGTATTAGCATTACACCAAGTCTAACTATTGCAGAAAATAAAAGTACATTTATAGTATAGTGCTTAGCAGAAACCCTGGTAGGAAAGTGTTAAATTAGTCTTTAAAAAATGTGAGGGTTACTAAGGCACACTATGCTACTCTATTTTGAAATCTTCTATTTTGTTAACCTAACCCTTTTTGAAGGAAAAGGAATTGCTGGATATAGTTCACTGAACATTCACAGCACTAAGCTTTAAAGGGCAGAAAATGCTCTGCGATTCTGCAGCTTATGTATAGCAATATCTGCAACTACAAAAAAGTAGGTTGATCCAATGACTAGTAACCCAATTTGCAAAAGAAACCCGTTTTTCCAAGGACCAAGAACTATTCTACACTCCAGAAAATATTAGCTGGAAAGAGTATTGCAATGTCTAAGACCCTTATTATTAAAGTGACTCTTTAAATTATAGAAGTTTAATAATATTGGCATTGCAGGTCCCAACAAAACATATGCCATACTTTCCAGTAGTGGTGTTACTTTTGTCATTTGCTAAAATCTAAAAATGTAGAGGGTCTGTTTATTATAAATCATTAACAGGAATTTACATAAACACTCATCGTTGATTGATCACTAATAATTCTACTTCCTTCTTGCAAATTTCCAAAAATACAAATTCTCATTGGATTCAGAATTAAACAAGTGGAAAACCTTCACTAATATAGAAGGAGAATACAAACGCTTGTGCCACTAATCCTTACTCTATTACGCTGGGTCAGACAAATCTGGGGAGATATATCAAATCACGTCTGGAGCAAAGGCCGGACAAAGAGGGACATTTTCATTTTGCACTTCTTTGCATTAATGTATCAAGGCACTTTGTACCAATGTTGTCCTGAGTGCATCAGTTAGTCATTTGGGAAGTGATAGTAAGCGGCGTTACCTAGTGCACATATTATAATGGGGCATCACGTTTTGCACCTGTCTTACTCCATATATACTCCCTTTTAAAATCTCACACATCTAAAATGAATTTAACCTTCGTGCCTAATAATCTGCACCAGATGTAAGAAGCGTCTTACATATGAGACAACAGACAACAAAAAATTTCTAGAGAAAAGAGCAGAAAGAGTTAATAGAAATATAAAATAGACAGAAACAGGAAAAGAAACGGGGTTGAGGCAAAGCGTAAAGATGGCATCAAACACCTGATACAAAGGCCAACAGGACGAAAGTGAACAGGAAGGTCACCCAAAAGATCTTCACCAAAAGGCAAGAAACAGCCTACCCAACATACCATGTGTAGTCAGCCCCCTTTCCCTATCCCTAAAGGAAAACCGCGGTGACTATGCGTGTTGCTGTACCTGTATGCTCACAGAAGGCCTGAGCCTCCGCTTCTGGGAGTCTGGGTTGAGCTCTCTCTCCGTGCAGCGCCTCCACCTATGAGGGATCCCAGCGTGGGCGGGATGACTCCTCATAGGACACAATACAATCAGTAATAATATCATTATATATATATATATATATATATATATATATATATATATATATATATATATATATATAAACTCGTCATAACAGTAGAACCCAAGAGTACAATACATCAATACACGGATACACGGATGCAATAGTATAATCCCCTGAGTGGTTCCCCCAAAGTACTGAAGGTGCCTTGAGCACCTATAACCCCAGTGTCCACACAAGCAGTCCCACCCAAGTGTGAGGTAGCGCTACCACCCTGTGATGTGTCGGTGCATGTGGTTACCTTCCTGGTCTCAGGCCTGACCAGGGAATAGTAAGAGGAGGGTGCTGGATCAGGTCCCATGCAGTGAGGCTTCCAACATAACTCCCCTCACAACTTGTCCAGAGCGTGGTCCTCAGTGCAACCTCCAGCCGGAGGGTGCCTATTATCCGCTGCCACGTACAGCACTGGTCCCGGCCTTAGTCCGCCGTGTGGACATCCGTCTACCAGCGCAGTAGTGCTGCTACAGGTCTAATGGGAGGTCCCTATCTCGGACCTTCCCTACAATACTTCGCTATGCTGGCTCAGAGCCTAAGGCCTTGCCCCCGCTGCCTACTACAGCATCCGCTGTGCGCACGAGAGCCCTCCCTGCAATATCGCCGGGCCTGCTGCGAGGGGGGGCCGCAGCGCTCGCGCGAGAGCTACTCACTTGCGTCGAGCGATTAGGCACGCCCCCCGGCAGTTCAGCCAATGAGGGCGAACCTGCCGGGTGATGTCATGGCCGCTCCCCCGTCACTCCTCCGCCACGCCCCCCCCGGTCTCTGCTCCTGCAGTGAGCTGCAGACCGGGGAATCGGCTGAACGCGTGGCCAAAAGCGCGGGCGCGCGTTACAGCGTCGAGACGGGGGCCTTAGCCTAACTGGGGCCTAGAGGGCAAGGTCTGGCCTAGTCCAGGGGCTTACTGCTCCCTGGAAACTACCTCTTCCCTTGCTGCCTCTATCAGGATGCCTATCCTTCCTGGTCCCACGGAGGATATCCTTAGTCCAAGATGGCCGCTCGTGCCTCTTTCTGCAAAGCATTCTGGGACTTCTAGTCCCTGGTTGCTTTTGGAGCTATTCCAAGATGGCCGCCACTCCTGCCGCAACTGTGCATGCGCGCCAAGTCCTAAATGGCTGCCACCACTTATCCCCAATCGCTTGGAGCAGCTGAGCCGTTCCCCGCACCGGAAGCCGGGTAGGGGGACTCCGCTACTCCTCCCCCTGGTGGAGAATTCAACGTCCATGCTTGAGAACAGCATATATACAGGCTCTTATACAATGAAAAATGAATATCATACATATAATATTGTACAATAGCATCTAAACAATATTAAAAATTTCAGTGAGCACGGTCATTATAAACCGGCTCCGAGACAGCTGCTGAGACTCATAGTGAGGTGCCTCTAGCAAATCATACGCAACTCGGGTTGGAGAGCGTCTCACTCTTTGACTTTGATGAGTATCTTTTTCGCTGTCTTCTTGGTTGGAGAGGGTACCATTGGCTTGAGGCCCTAGCCCTCTCATAAGGTGTGAATCTTGAGTTACAGTGTCTCTATTAGGAATGAAACTCGGACTCCTTGGGTCGAGAGATCAACTTATTGAAGTCACTGGATATGGTACCTGACTGACAGAACCATTTCTTGATTCCTCCTCTGGTGCTGCCCACCAATCTCCGTGTGTATCTGAGGAAGTACCTTCCATTGGATCTGAGTTCTCTCCATTATGGCCTCTGGGGCACTACTGGAATCTTCCTGTACTCGTGAATGAATTACTGCCGAGGGCTCGGTATCACTCTCCCTTACTTAGGGAATGGGTTGCAAATGATTTCGGTGCAGACCTTTATCCGGCCCTCTGAATCCCTGATGCGGTAGACGGTATGTCCAGGCATGTGTGACTCTCCTTCAAAGCGAGCCTCTCGCCATCGATCAGCTTATTTGTGCTTCCCCAGTATTCCCGGGAGAAGAACCGTGTCTCCAGGCTGAAGTTCCCGATACCGTACTTTACAATCGTACCTCCGCTTCTTGTTTTTGTTTAGTTTGGCGGTGGCTTCTTCCGCCAAGCTGTACGCTCTCTGGAGGTTGTCCTTCAGCCACTGTACACTTACAGTGAGCAATTTTTGGTACCACGTCGATGGACACCCTTAGACAGATATCTAAAGATAGTCTGTCCTCCTGACCGAACATCAGAAAATGCTCCGTCAGCTTGACACTCAGTAGCTTCTTCCACTTTGGTGGTAAGGATAATTCCCTGAAGTCAAATTGCAATCCAGGAGGGGCTTCCCGCACGGTAGCAGCATTCACATGAGCCAGGGGTTCCACTTGCTCAATGGGATATATTCGACCCAGTACTTGACCGACGTCAAATCGGATAGGGTGAGGCGAGATATTCTGTACGGACACTTTGAATCGACAAGGAAACGAGGACTTCCACTCCTTCATTTCTGGAACCATTTTGAACTCTCTCTTCGTGTCCTCTTTGGGTGTGGTTTCTAGTGAAAAGTACCAGTCTTTTTCATCACGGCCCGGATAGTTAGGTACAGCGTTCATGTGTCTCACTGCCCCTGGTGGAATCTCTGTCAACCTCTTCTCAAGGTTGAAGAATTGTCCAAACCCCTCTTGGGCAGAGATTCGGTAGCACTCGTCCTTTAAGACCGGATGAATTGAGGGACAATAACGGTAATTCTCTGGCTTCTTGAAGGTATGCCCGGATCAAGGATCGCACCACATCCGCGTTGGTCCCTAATTTGATGGGGAATTTGGATGTTCCCGGGGTTCTGGACATACCAATGCTTCCCACTCCATGGGGTGGGTTTTGTTGGTGTTAAGATGCGGTATATCCAACCATACTTGAATCACGTCATCAATGGGGTAGTCTTCGCTACTGAGGCCCCACAACTTAATTTTCTCTGCCGATTGTATAGGCAGATACTTGACATGTAGATCATAAAATGGGCGGTAGATGATAATCACTTGAGAGCCATTGTCCAGCAATGCGGAGGCGTAGATTCCCTACACTAGTACTCCTATTATGGCCGCAGGTCCTACTCGATTGTAGGCCTCCAATTGGGGCTCCTTCTCGGGACTAGGAGCAGGGGCATTATCCAATGACGTGGACGGTTTCTCCACCGAGTGAACAGAGAAGGTCATGGCTCCAGAGGTGGAAGTGGTTTACTTCGGGCATTCCCATGCAAAGTGACCGTCTCTGTTGCAGGTAAAGTAGCAGTTACTTCGGGTCGCACTGGGATCAGGGTTGGGAGCCAAGCTCCAAGGTGGCTGGGGTGGTCTGTCGTGGAGGACCCTGGGAGGTACTTTCCTTAAGATTCTCCTTCGCACAAGGCTTCTTGGATGGAGTTGCCTTACGCTCTCCTTTGGAAGATTCGAGATGTCTTGGGAGTATGGAACTGCAGAATAGTCTCTTGATCTTGTATTAGATCTATTAGGTCTTCAAAATTAGGATGATTTTCTGTAGAGATAGTGCAGCTGATCCTGGCGACGAGTGGGTGTGTAAGCGATACTCCCCACAGGAATTGATCAGTTCGGAAGTCATCTAGATCAGATACGCGGATGACCTCCTTGTTAATCAGGTTCCACAGTGCCAATTGCAGCCATCAGAGAAACTCCGATAATTCTTCCCCCTCCCCCTGTTTGAGGGTGTGGAACTGGGCCATTGAAGCGATTAGATCGTCCTTAGTGCCATAGGCCTTAGTCAAGGCCAAGATTAGAACTTGGGCATCAGCCTCCGCATGTCACTCACGATATAGTCGCACTATATTGGTGGCCAGGGGCCGCAGGCACTCTACGATCCTCTGTCTCTTTACTGCGTCAGAGCAAGATCATTCTGGCAGCACTTGCACCGCATGGTCTCCCCACTCTTCAAACATCTCTTCTCCCAGCGGCATAGGCCACACGCCAGAGAAAGCTTCTAGTTTGCGATAGTGATGGGCTTGGGATGACTGTGCAAGTTTGTCAGCCAATTTCTATAGGTCTTCCTCTACGTCAGAGCCTCCGGCCGAGCGGCGACTGTGGGAAGCCGACCGGCAGCTGTGGGCTAACTCTAGACTAGCTTCATTCTTTTTGGGGCTGTCAGCGGGGTATAGAAGCTCAGGCCCTAACGGCACCTCAGATGCTGGTCCGGGACTAAAATCTTCCATCCTTATCGGGAGGTCAGGGTATATGAGCGGGCACCCACCGGGTTAGGCTCCAGGAAAATGCAGGGCCTGGGGGGCATCATCTTTGCGTATCTCGTCGCCGGCGGCCACAAGAACTACACTCCATCTTTAGGTAGGGTCCCATTTTCGGCCTAGGGATCAGGCCGCAGCTAGCTCAGGAAAGCGCCTCAGGGATTGGCATACTTGGTGTGGGGGAATGGTGTCTGGGAAGTTTCCCATGGCAACCACGTGGCGGGAGACTCTTGGAGCTCCGCGGCCCACTTATGGACTTTCTGTATGGACGGTACGAACATGGTTCCCTATAATTTGGATTCTACTTTTCTTGGGCACCCCAGGTCTGAATCCCAGCAGCCAGCTGAGTGCTGTGTGAATTTTGAGCCAGCGGGAGCATGCGCGCGCCTTATCACTTTTTTGTCTCCATTAAAGGACTTTCAGTGCTGTGAGAATTTTGAGCAAGCAGGGGCGCGCGCATGATCGTGCAGATGCCTGATCGTGACGCATTTTCATCTCCATGAAGGAGTTTTAGTCCTATGAGAATTTAGGAAGGTGCCAGCAAAGAAGTTTCACTTCAAAAATGTTCTTGGGTCTGTCTCCTGCCTGTCCTGGGTGGCTTGGTACCACGTGCACCTCCCTTAGTAAACTTAAAAGACCAAGAGAAGAGGTAAGTGCAAGGTAACAGGGTCACCACACTAGCCATAGTTAAAACCTATACAAAGTTTTTTGTATTGTGCCTTAGTTAAACACATTCTCATTTTGCTACACTGCACACATTATGACAGTTTTGTCTTAGTATTTAATATTCAAATCTTTATTTTGTGTCCAAGAAAAAAAAAATATATAAAAGCGGTCATTGATATTCTATAGACTGTGTTTCACAGGCACCTTCACCATGTCATTCTTTTTGTCCTTTTTCAAAATGACATAGGTGGCCCTTTAAGAGTGTCCCCAACATGCTTCACCTTCACTGCTCCGGTCCACTAAGGCAGTGTGGACAGGGTTAACAAAATCAGGAAAAAGACAGACACAACCTGGATAGTGTTAGCACCTCCCCCTTGCATCTCTGCTGTAGGGGTCTGTTTGCTACTCAGCTGTGTTCACTTCACCTCAGACGCTCTAAACAACACTCGAGTTGCAGCAAAGGCAGCAGTCAAAGGGTGCAAGCAGAAGAGCTGCCAATGGGTGTCAGACGTTTGTTGATGTTACAGCTGCTCTGTTTACTGGTCTTCGGTAAAATATTTGAGATGTACTGTATATTGAAGCATTTCAATGTTCACACATTACCCTTCTCTCACAGCTCTACCTCCGCACAATCCCACTTACTGCTGCTGCAACGCGAGCTCTTTCCATTAAAAGCAGCTATCCGAAAACACACCTTCTCATCCCCCTGTACCTTATGTTTCCGCTTACCATTCCTTATTAGAGTGTAAGCTCCTTGGGGCAAGGCGCTCCTTGCCACCTGTAGCAATGTGTGTTAATGTTTGTTATTTTACTTTCTTTCGGCCTCCAACCCTATTGCGCTATGGCATATGTTGGCGCGTTATAAATAAATAATAGCAATAATATTGTTTCAGAGAAACAGCAGGCCATTACACTTTTTTATGGCAGGTTGTATACTGAAAGACAGCCACAAATAGTTCTCAGAACCAAAACAAGGTCACCTCAAAAAGTAGATCTTGGGTTCAGGTTTTAGATAAACTAGTACAGGGTTAATGCAGCCATGACACATCTCCTGTATCGATAGGGGTACCATGCCAGGTAGAATCAGCCGATTGTTGGAATACAAGTTGTCCCCTGCCCTGCAATAATTGACAAGTTGTGAAGGAACGTGTATGCCTGTCTCCCCCAAAAATGTTAAGTCATATTTCAGTGCACAAATAGTATTGAAAGAATGTCATTTCTAACAGGGTAAATCCTAAATTGCTCTTTAGGTTTCCTAGGAACCCCTGAATATCCTTTTTTTGCTGAAGGCCTAAATCAGTTGCACATTCCCAACTCAAAAATAAGATTGCCTTTTGTTCCTTGCCAGAAAGGCCATAACACATTTTTCGAATCAGAGTGAGCCTCCTATCTGTGAACAATGACTGCTGAGTACACTGAACCTTTATTGCACTGAACTGACAGAAGAAAGACATAAACTGAAGCCAAAAAAACAAAGTAGAGAAATAGATTGGATAATGTAATTACAATATAAATAATAGGGCAGACAGATCTCGTTTCCTAAGCCAGGCTCTTTCTCTTCCAAACAGCTATACGGTTTATTAATGCATCCAGATGAAAGGTTCAGCCAGGGTCACATTAAGGTTGGGTCCTGCCTCGCTAATTGCACTCTCTGGTCATGCTCTGTCTTCAACCTTTACTGCTCGTTAGTAATGCATCGATAAACTTGTTTTTGCTGCATGTATTTGTCATGCTGTAGTATTTTATTAGAAATAAATAAATAAACTAATGAAGGGTTGAGCGCCTGTGCTGCAAGCTTTCCAGTGCCCACATTTCTCATCTAATGCTGTATTTCTAGTTAATACTGACACATATTGGGATCTTTTCTACCAACACGTACTGTATGTTACACATATTGTTTTCAAATGAGACTACGCATCCACTGGAAGTACATTGATTACCAAATAATACCACAAAACCTCATCTATGAATAGTGAAATAAATGCCATCTAAGAAATGCCATATTCCACAAACAATTAAGGTACATTTATGTTTTTCATATCTTTTACCTGCCTCTGTTTACAGAAACAATTGCATTGCAGTTCTTTGATCTCCTCACCACCTCCTCTACACATTTCTCTTTTCTTAGAACCAAGTCACTGGTATGTGAGATATTAGCAGTTCTATTAGCACCTTAGTCTTACGAAGTGGCAGCACCAAATCAACAGTAAATGCCACTAATTATTTGAATGCACTGCAAATGATTTTCTTATTTGTTTTCTAGAATTTTGTGAATGAGTTTTGCATTTATTTTAGGGAAAATAACCTGCTAAATACTGTATATTAGCTTCCTTGTTACACATTCCCCATCTCTGATGCTAGCATTATGTCTCTGTGGATAATAGTCCTCATAGCAGAAATATCTCATCTTAATGGTGACTGCAGTTCCATTTCCCTCCCAGGCTGAGGAAGGTGATCACTATTATTCTTTATTTCCAGGTTTGTTTAAGAGATTAAGCTGGCCGCACCACCACTCCTGGACATGCAGACCGGTTATATTATATCTAGAAGACAGGAAATATGCTATATCCTTTATCGCACCAAGCAGTTTTCAGGTAAGTGATAGCAGCAGGGACTACAATGATGATCGCCAAACCCTCTAACATTTGTGAATGTCCAGAAACTAAATAGTTCATAAGGAAAGCACTAGAGGGAAATTTAAATAGAATGCAATGAAGTATAGCGTTATTCTCAACTACTCTAAACTGGGATAAAGAGCACAAACTTAAAATCATCTTTTACAACCACAATACAGAGGCCAATTTGAAATAATATTGTTAAAAGTCCAATTGCCTTCCATACTTTCTGGTGGCTGGAACTCTCAGTAGTTATTTTTTTTTACTATCAAATAAAAAGGGGAGGGGGAGGGGTAGCTGCTCTTGCAACCGTCTAGGGGTGGGTAGGTTTCAGGAGCAGTAGAGTATCAGTGAAATAAAACTTGCAGGTGCATGGGACAGAAACTCCTTTCAATAGGTAAGTCCATATGGGCCAGAGATGGCTGACGTATTAATAAATAAATCAATTTTAGAGAATTCAAACTTATATTCGTTGTCATCATTATATACTTATATTTCACCAGGTAGTGACCCTATGCTATTAGCCACTCGCTATCAATTTGATTAGTAGATCCACATTACATAAAGTGGCTTGTCTCACATAAATACATAAGAGACAAAGTACAGTATGTGTATTCATCACAGAGATGACCAAATAGACTATTCTCAGTGATCACACTGTATTTTTCTGGACCAGTTCTGTCCACATTGTTTTTAGTATCCACCATACTTTATACTGGAGTACCCGTATGCTGCGATAGTATACTATCTAACTATGCCAGTGCCTACAGTATACCGTCCGGCACCTCTATACAAATCAAGTGCTCTTGTATAGGCATTTTGTGAAACTAGACTTATCATATCAACCTAAGCTAGATTCAACTGGTTGACACCTAGTTATAGGCACCACCGTCTATTGGAAGAGACTATCTATTTCCCAAGGGAATTACCTACTATACAGTATATGGCACTGGTGTTCCTGCAACGGTTCACCTACCACTTTGGATTATTAGGGCCACCTAGCCACTTTCTTACTCTGTAGCTAGAGTGTATCTACATTAGCCCACATCCAGTATTTTTGTACCATGTGGAGAAATATATCTTTGTTTTTTTGTCCACTATTATTATACAATATTCAATGAAGCCATGTTTTAACATACTCATCATACCAATACATAGCTTGTGTCTGAGTGCTAGACGAAAGGAGCTTCTGTCCTTTGCACCTACAGGTTTTATTTCACCAATTTTTTTTACTAACACAAAGATATACAGTACCAAAATTATGTTTATATATAAATGCCATATGTTATTATCACTGCATAAACTGAGATAACCCTCAGTTAGTTGACCATGAGGTATTGAATTGCAGCCAACAATGACATCTCTCATGCAAAAACTTGGTGATAAAGTTTTGAGTAGAGATAGGCGAAACTGTAAAAATCTGGTTCCTGGAATTTCCAGAGCTTTCCATTCAAAATCCGGCGACGGATTGTTCCAGTTTCAATCTGTGCAGATTACTCACAATCCACTATTGCATACTGGATCTGTTAACAGATTTGTAGAATCCAATGCGCGGATTTAGCAATCCGTTGGAGGATTTTTAAGAATCTGTCAACGGATGTCGGAATCGGTGGGTTGGATTGTCAATGGTAGGACAAAAATACGGAAAAGGCAAATCGCCCTTTTTGAGACTGATTCGAGGAAATCCGCAGACCAAAGGAACCGGCCAATCCAAATCTGCAAAATAAATTCGCCCATCTCTAGCTTTGAATATTGAACTCACAAAAAAAGAAAAAATCATTCAATCATAAATCATGGGAGTTGTTCAAACACTGCTTCTTTTTTATTTATTTTTTAACAAAAGAATATGGACAGTCTTTTAACTGCATTATTTACCAGAGGGGAGCGCAAACATTTTTCCCTGTGCCCCCCTGTCGGCAGTTCCCCTCTCTCCACACCCGCGCCCCTTTTACCTCAGCTCCGGAGTCATGACGTCACGTTGCCATGACCTCGCGGCGTCATTTGAAGCCGCGTTGCCATGGTGACGCGTCTAAAAAGCCGCCGGAGCAAAGGCAAGTGCAGTTTACAGAGGCCTTCGCCGCTTCCCCGGCACTTCATTTAAGTGCCTTCGAGAAGCACGCGGGACCTCTATAAACTCCGCGCCCCCCCCACCCCCTTCAGACAATCTCACGCCCCTGGGGGACGCGCCCCCCAGTTTGCGCACCACTGATTTACCACACCCTTTCCTTAAAGGTAAAACATTCAAGTAGAGAAAATCTACCAGTTTTCATTTTAATGGCACGTGTTATAGCTACAGTATGCTGTATGTGTACATCTCAAAGCTGCAAACTAATCAAATAACAGTTCTCCAAATAAAAAAAATAATACCATTAGTCACTCTTGCCGTCTCCAATTTGCCATCTGAATTGTTCTCGATTGATTCAGTTTGCCAGGTTAGCCAGAGCTGAACATAGCGAAAACAGAAACCAAGAGAGTACATTCTCTGCTAAAAACATGTGCTGAGACTCCGTTCTAAATACCCTTCCAATCACTTAATATCTCAATCTTGTATTTTCCATTAAAGTTAGTCATGTACAATGTAATAAAAACAAGGCTAATGTCCAAATGATGACATCTTTCTAACTACATTCACTTCTCATCTCCTTTCATGACTGAACTAGATCTGCAAAATGTAGGATGCCTTTGAAAAATGTACAATTTAAAATCTGGATGCAAGGCTATTTGTTTTGGGGATAAATGACAAGAACTGGGTTTCACGCCTCTTTTTTTATATCAATGTAGCCATGCATAATAATGGACTGCAGACATCTTCCCTGTTGGCAGTAAGCCCTGGTAAGTACAGGCCTGCCAGCAGTAGTTATGGAGGTTTTCCCTCACACCCTGGTGAGGTGCCCTGTGTATGGATGGGAGTGGCTACATGCTCTGAGTCCCTGGATAGTGACATCAGAGCTGTGCCTGCCCCCTGAGGTATATAAGGCACAACACTGTCAGTTAAGTGTTGTTGACAAGCAGTGGTTGCAGTTGTTGCAAAGGGATTGCAGGATAGTTTTGTGACCCTAGTGCTGTAACTAGTGGCACGAATATTCCAATCAAGCCTGTCTAGGCCACACTGTGTCCAGGGACCTGGCACAGGGGTGATCTCCCTAAAGGGAGAGGGGATCCCACTCCAATTGAGGAGGGCAGTACCTGGCAAAGGGACAGCACGGAGGAATGTGCGGCTGAAGCTGAGAGCTGCATGGGGCAGTCTACTGGAATCAGATCATCAATAAAGATGCCCTTGTTAAAGAAACCCCCACTGTGTGAGTGTGAGATTACTCTACAGTGGCAGTCACCACCGAGAAGGAGTTCCTCACCAGGAACATCTCCATGCGGAAGCATAGATCCTGATGAGGTGGAGGCGCTGCACATGATGTAAGTTGGACTCGCACCCACTACCTCAGCTACCTGTCCTGATGACATCCCCTAATACCATCAAGCGGGTGACTCAGGAGTCCTGTTACTTACAGGTGCACCATCATACACGATCACGTAATGGGGACCGGTTAGACCACACGGGCCAATGTGAGATTGGGGGGGGGGGTCAAACAAGGGCGTCAACCCGTTACATTTGGAGGCGCTGCTGAGATACCAGTCAACAGGACAGGCTTTTGCTGGGCACACGCTAGGAAACAGGGAGAGTGTCTGCTGACACTTTATGCTGTGTGGGACGGAACCAGGGGTAGTCGGGGAGCTGCTGGAGCTGCAGGCCGCACAGACGCCTTGGGATCCGCTAGGGGTTAGTGGGTCTGGAGCAGGGGGCTATTGCTGTTCTAGTCGCCTTGAGGTAGCGCTAGTGGGGGACGCCTGAAGGGGTAAACTGGTAACTTAGGGCAGGAATTCTGGAAGGGTCCGCGCTAGGCTAGCCAACAGTAGGCCGACGCCCAAAGTACTGCATGGAAGAGCCAGAGTACTCTAGTCTCCATTCCAGACCACTTACCAAGAGAGGAGCACAGACTGGAGGAAGGAGAAACAGTAGACACCGAGAGAGTGAGCCTAGCCTGAGGTAGTGCAAACACGAGTCAGATCTATGTTAGGTACACAAGGTGGTGCACAAGGCATGTTTATTGTACTGATGTGGTAGCTGCCCCGCAGAGCGGAGCTCCATGTACAAAAACCCCGTATTCAGAGATCGAGAAAGAACCGCAAGAATGGAGGATCTGCACAGCGCAGAAGGTCCAGGATGGCGGACAGGCCGAGAAAGAACCGCAAGAATGGAGGATCTGCAAAGCGCAGAAGGTCCAGGATGGCGGACGGAGGCCGAGGAAGAGATCGCACCTGTTCTGTGCGAGTATGAGGAACAAGCTACAGAAGAGACTTTTGTGAGCCTGTTATGGAATGGCGTGCGAGCTGTGGCTGTGCCGTGTTTGTCCTGCTTATGCTCTTGGGATAGTATCCCCGAGAACAGTGAGGACGACAGTGTTACTAGATGGGAGGAACGAAATGGACTTGCTTATCATTCGATATACAAACAACCAAACGCTACCTCAAATGTGATGCAAAAAGACAATACGAACCAAGATGGCGGTTCCCGGGACACCGCGTGGGCCAGCTGCAGAAAGTCTTGCAACTTTGCAGTTTGCTAATTGTTGGCCAGGATTGGCGCCAATGAGAAAACCCCACCCTATTGGGGAGTTTGGCGCGAAAGCTGGAGCCGCGCCCTCATGGACTATGACTCACTCTGCACCTGGGTCAGCCTACAAGTCTACAAGACATCCCCCTAGTTTCAACCAGGGGGAGTGGTCTGCAGTTCCACCGGATGCCGATGGAGAAAGTAGGAGGACGGGTTGCCAAACCAGCCCCTGCCCTCCAGTTGCGAAGAGCCATTGACCAGTACAGACCTCTGAAACGAGTACCTCCTCTGGTGAATATGGCTTGGGTCTCTGAGAAAGTGGAACAGAGTCCCTTGATCACTACACATCCCTACTCAGCTCCAGGAGGCTTCCTGATCATCCGGGTAGAGGGTGTAGAGACTGTGGCGTGTCTTTGCCTGCATTGCAGACTGCCGGGCGGAGCTGTGGGCAGCGAGGCCCGATGCCCTCATTGTGGACTGCAGTATATGTGGCCCATGCCGACTTTTGTGCCGGTGGAAGCCGTGGAAGTCAAGGGAGATATCCCTATGCTGGCAGCGGAGCTTCCGGGCGCATTGTGGCGAGAATCCACGAGTCCCGACGAACCGGGTCCGGTTCTCAAGAAAGAGAAAGTTAGTCACAGACGAGGTGACCAGAGAGGGGCGCACCGGCGGTCCCCTACTGGGATGCCCCGACCGAATGCAAAACTGGAGTCCTCGGACGAGGAGTGTGCTAGGCTGTCGAGTGCGATGGTTCTAAAGAAGGACTACCATACTATTGGCACGCCTTGGCGAGATGCTATCCCTCGTGGTGGAGAGACACGGAATCGAGTGTCTCCCGTACCGCGCAGACCCGAGCAGCGGAGTCCCACGGCCGTGGTGACTAGTGGGTCGGAAGGAAGTTGATCCACCCCAACCCTGCGCAGTGCTACCCCAAAGATGTGCTTGTCGCAGGCTCCGGTGGTGGTGATTAAAGAGGAGCGGAACCAGGCCCAGACGGGATCGCGCCGGAGCAGGGCGTTACCGGATGTCCTGGTGGAGGAAGAGGTCTCGATTGGGGACCCAACCCAAGATGGCGGTGAGGCACGTGTGGAGATGATTTCCGGTGACCCGAGCGGGGTCGACTGGGAAATGATCGCGCCTCTGCGGTCGAGCAGCGGAAGCCGGTCACCTCCGTCAAGGAGAGATAGGAGATCGAGTCGGAGGGTGAAGAGTCCTCCCACTGCTGAAGAGGAGAGACTTTGTGGTGGAGCGGAGTCAGGTATTGCCGTAGAGCAGGCTGTAACCCTGTCGATACCTACTGTCCGGCCCTATCCCCAAACCCCGTCCAACCCCAGAGTTAGCCCCAAGGCCCTAGATAAAGTCCCTGCCCCAGTCGCTGTCACGTTTGGGTCAACGTCTAGTCTAGGGATGTCAGGGGATTCACGCGGTCCTTCCGAAGAACGGACTGGAAGCCTGGACTGGGGAACGACGTCCGATGATGGATCGGTGGGTGGAGGGATGTTTTCCTGACAAGTGTCGGTGTCTAACGACTGCCCTAGTGAGTTGAGGGTAACCATTGGGGATAAGTCACAGCGCCGGGGAATCGATGCACCATCTGAGGGTACTTCGGGAGTATCTTCTGGTGGGCCCGAGGAAGAGGAGGAACCCCTAGAATCTGGGCAGGAGGAGATCCGAGAGACCAGATGGTGGGCGCCCCTTTTTGAGGGATATGTAGCGTGGCTTGATCGCACCCGTTTTATTCTAGAAAGGGATGGGGTGGTGGATCATTGGTGGGCTACAGGGGAGTTCGATGATGCAGCTTTCCTTACCCAATTGCGCATGAGATGGGGTAAGATTAGGCGAGGGTTAATTACGCCCAAGGGTTCCGAGGGGTAGAGGATCCCGTGGAAACAGACGAGCCCCTGTCATGGGTGTTGCCGGGGAAGGCAGGATACGCTAGGTTGACTCGGACATGCCGCACTGAGCGAGCCATAGCAGCTAAATATAAGAGGACTCATGGGCTTGAGTACCCTTATGTCCCTGAACCTCTGATGAGGGAGATAGAAGACAACCGGGAAAGGTGGCTCCGAGCTGACATCGAATACTATATCGTAAATAAGGGGGTGCCATTAAGGGAGATCGGGCCGAGCAGCGAATTGAGCAGTTAATGCGGGTTTGGAAAATTGGGCGCAGTGTCTACATGCACAAGGTAGTATACTGTAATGAGCGAGGCCTGCCCCGGGAGTATAGTGTTACGGTGACCAATGCTGCGGGAAGGGAGGTGAAGATGCCAGACCCTAGACACTATTACTAAATTGCGCAATAGCGTGTCTGTGATTAGTCTAGCGCTCCCTGCTGGTCAGTGAGCGTAACATTATAGCATTATTATGTGAATGTAATGATGTTTGACAATTTATTTGTGTGTTCTTTTGCAGTGTTTCCTTGCGCAAGGTACACCAAATTTAGGTCCCAGCCGGGACGGTGGGGATTCACCAGGGGGAGTATGTAGCCATGCATAATAATGGACTGCAGACATCTTCCCTGTTGGCAGTAAGCCCTGGTAAGTACAGGCCTGCCAGCAGTAGTTATGGAGGTTTTCCCTCACACCCTGGTGAGGTGCCCTGTGTATGGATGGGAGTGGCTACATGCTCTGAGTCCCTGGATAGTGACATCAGAGCTGTGCCTGCCCCCTGAGGTATATAAGGCACAACACTGTCAGTTAAGTGTTGTTGACAAGCAGTGGTTGCAGTTGTTGCAAAGGGATTGCAGGATAGTTTTGTGACCCTAGTGCTGTAACTAGTGGCACAAATATTCCAATCAAGCCTGTCTAGGCCACACTGTGTCCAGGGACCTGGCACAGGGGTGATCTCCCTAAAGGGAGAGGGGATCCCACTCCAATTGAGGAGGGCAGTACCTGGTAAAGGGACATCACGGAGGAATGTGCGGCTGAAGCTGAGAGCTGCATGGGGCAGTCTACTGGAATCAGATCATCAATAAAGATGCCCTTGTTAAAGAAACCCCCACTGTGTGAGTGTGAGATTACTCTACAGTGGCAGTCACCACCGAGAAGGAGTTCCTCACCAGGACCATCTCCATGCGGAAGCATAGATCCTGATGAGGTGGAGGCGCTGCACATGATGTAAGTTGGACTCGCACCCACTACCTCAGCTACCTGTCCTGATGACATCCCCTAATACCATCAAGCGGGAGACTCAGGAGTCCTGTTACTTGCAGGTGCACCATCATACACGATCATGTAATGGGGACCGGTTAGACCACACGGGCCAATGTGAGATTGGGGGGGTCAAACAAGGGTGTCCAGCTATTACATCAACAAGAACCTTTCAATATATCTGCTATTTCTTTCCTGCTCAAACTACATCTGATTGTTTCTATTGCAACTTTATTACATCTGACACAAAAGTGAATGAGAACACAATTTTTACATCCATATACAGTAGGTCCAGTGTCATCAGCTTTATACTGTACATACACCCCTATGTGTTTTTCTATAAAACAGCTTCAGAGCGTTTCATTGACCGTGCTATGATTTAACTACTGGGAAAATATTTAAAGCAGCAGTCCAAGCTGCGGTTTTTTTTTCATTCATTTTTTTCCCCTTTAATATGTGCATCAATACAATCCACACAATAAGTAATTAGCTAAGTTGTTGATCGATCGTCTCTTCTGTGATCGATCGGTGAAGATTTGGCTCGGGGGTTCACTAAATAGCTTTCAGTGCAGCAGAAGAGGACCAAAAATGCAAAGTTCTGTGGGGAAGATCATGTTACCAGGCAGTCTCTAGGTACAATTGGTGCACTGCTAGTGAGAGGGCAGGGCACAAAAAGGGGTGTACCAGAGCCTGTTTCAGAAGAGGATGTGATGTGATTTTGTAAATGGTTGCTATAGAAACAAAAATTGCTTGTTACATTATAATACATAAAAAATGTAATTCAGAGTTGTTTTAAAAACAATGCTACAAGTATTTTCTCATAGTACAGAACTGATTTACTAAAAAAAAAAAACACATATGTGGGATATTGCTTGGTCTGCAGCTTAATATAATTGACCTAAAACAGTTACGAAATCATCACTTCCTCATTCCATACAAAACAACATCAGTCATTCTTGTGGTGACATAGAACCGAGCAGATTCATGGATTAATAAACACAGAACAGATAAAATATCACTTTGTAATATTATTTCCTGGTGCCATTACTTGGATGCGAAACACCACCACCTGACCATAAAGGAGCTCAATGTGGAACAAAGCCGCCGAACGTATTGCGCGCCCTTCCGGCTTCTCCTTTATTTATTTCTTCATCTATTTTACAAAACACAATTACTGAACCCACATAAAACACAGAGGCAAAGTTATTTGGGATTGGTAGATTAGCATTGCCTTAATGCAATTCTCAAAAGACAGGCTGAAGTAATATAAAGCCTCCGTGCTTTAAGCCATTATGCATCTGAATTCACTTCTCTGAAATTCTTACCCCAGGCTCTGCTGAATTTCAACACCGTTCTCTTTCATATTGTGAACTGAATGCGTAAAAAACCACAGCTCCTGCTTATGTTCAGTACAGCTAAGCCTTACAGTAATGCTGATACAAAGACATCCAAACATTATTATTGATGCTTTTTGATACATAGAGGAATGCCTGCATTAAAAGAAACCAAGCAACTAGTCAAGAACTCTAAAGGCCAAATATATCAGATGTAGGATTACCATTATAATAACTGCATTGGGAGCCTATTTTTCAGATGCTAAAATATCTTTAGAAAGGTAATGAAATCGTGACAACAGCATATTTCTGATTTTTTTTTTTTTTTTTGGAGAACAAGGATTCAGCCTCAAGCTTCATCCGTGGTTACATTAAAAGCAGCAATTTATGCTGCTCGTTGTTTTTTTTTTAGTTTCCCTGAATTGGGGAGTTCTCCTTAGCTGCTCTATGGTACCCAGACGTCCGGAGGGGACCCCCAGTTCCAGAGTTAAAAACACAAGTAGAATTGTTACTGCTCACGTATATAAATATCTTCAAAAGGTGATAATAGCAAAGGGAACATTCACAAAAGTGGGAAATATTTAAATTGCCTGTACCCTACCAAAAGCGAAAATGCCGGGTTTTTTTATTTGCACTATATTAATGGATTTCCATGATCACATGATACTTAAACTAAAAGCTATTTCGTCATGGGTGTCCCATTCCTACATTAAAATTAAATATATCCAAAACTCAACTCCTTAGGCCGCGGTTATAGTGCGCGCGACGGCGACGCAACGGATGACGTCACCAGCCAACTATGTATTTCGCTTTGCAGCAACATCGCAAGCGACCTGGCCATTGATTGGTTCAGAGGCTGTCTCATGTGGCGACAGCGTCTGAAAAATCAAATTTGACCGGCTTCCAAATTTGGCACCGCCAGCGTCGCTCCGTCGCATCGCGCTTACTATAAGCGCACGCGACGGCATCTATACATTTGTTTTGCCACGACGTCGAGTCGCCGGCACTATAAACGCAGCCTTATTTTCCCTCCTTCCAACTTCAGTTCCATAACAAAGTTTTCAATCACTGTCCAAACCATACTCTCTTTCATTCCCAACATTCAATCCCTCACCAAATCCTGCCATTTTCACCTCTGCAACACCGTCAGAATCCATCCCTTTCTTACCGCACGATTAACCAAAGTCTCAATTCACTCCCTCATAATGTCTCCACTACTGTAATCTCCCCCTAAATTGCATCCCAGTTTATCTTCTTTCCTGCCTCCAATCATTGCTAAATATTTCTGCCAGACTCACTCACTGCTTTACCTGTGCCAGTCCTTTATGTAAGTTGTTATGACGGCTTCCCATAATGTACAGAATCAAGTTTTTAGTCTTCATGTGGGCTCTGCACAACACAGCTTCTCCATACATCTCCAACCTCATTTCTAATTAGACTCCTACAAGCAAACTCCAATCTGCACATGAACAACGCCTTCTCCCCCTCTCATAACTATGGTCCCACATCTAAGACTTCGGTTGGATCGCTCCTATTCTTTTGAATTCTCTGCACCATCCCATCAGACTTACCCCCTCTCTCAACACATTTAGAACCTCCCTGAAAACCCACTTTATTGCTATCCAACGCCTTCCTCTTTCATTCCACTTTACTTCAATATTAGTTACATGTGACTTTATATACTGTCCACCAACAGCACTACACCTTTCCTTGAGATTGTGAGCTCATCTTTTCATGCGCCTCTTTACGATTTGTGCAAGGATCTGACAGTGTATTGTATTAAATTGTATGGTTGACTTTATGGTGCTTACTAAATGATAAAAAATAATATCACATAAAAAAATATAGGAGTTGTCATCCTTAATTCCTGTCAATACTTCTAAGACATTTTTCCTCTGAGGAAGGCCTATCCACTGAGATCCTTACTTTCATATGTGCAGAGAATGGAAGAATGTGATGCAGACAATGTCCAAGATTCACCAGTCTCCGATAAGGGCGTTAAGACTGATTGAATGGCAGTTAAACAGTGATTGAGCTCCAAAACATCTTATCAGAACTAACTGAATCTCCCTCATTATGTGATTGGGGGCACATATGCTAACGAGGAAAGAAAGATATTGGTGCACGTAAAATAATACAATACAAAATTACAAATTATTTATCACTCAATTCGTAAATGGGGTAGTCCCTCCTATAACTAAGAAAAAGTGGTATGTTTACTAGGTTCATTGTGGATGATTGACACAATTTCTACACAAGGCAACAAATGGTGAGCTATCTGACCACACTATTATCCCATGCTTGTTAATCTGCACAATTAACCCCTCTATACACTTTATTTACTGCTGCTTCTACCAACAATTGACTGCCTCTCCCATCCCCCTCCAAATCCCTCTGCAAACCTTGAACAGACCTTAGCATTACAAAGTTAGCAGAACATTTTGGCAAGGAAAGGGCACACCTCTGCTGCTTACTCTGTACACACTAACTTGGCTCACAACAGCTTCATGCAACATTACCTAACTCTGTGATAATGAACCTGCTCGTTATCTCAACACTGTTCTTTCTTGTGGCCTCATGGAAATGTTACTCTCTCTATCCAATACAAACTCCTCCCTCCTGGCCCACACCAAATATCACCATACACCCTGGATTACTCAAAAGCCTTGCACTATCCACTGAATGTTGGTGGAGAACTCTGAAAACCAGCACACCAACAACTACTCGTCCCAATGGCAAACATTTCTATTGATACTGTTACTCTCTTTAGCAGGTGATGTTGAACGTAACCCAGGCCCTCCCTTTTCAACTCTGTCCCATACCCCTGAGAAAACACCCTTCAAATTAAAAAAAGGTCTATCTGTCGACCTTATAAATATCAGGAGCCTGCTGCCCAAACTGGATGAACTAAGGGCATGGTGCCTTATGCATAAACCCAGTCATTATTATCACAGAAACATGGCTAACTCCTAAAACCCTTGATGCAACTATCGCCATTCAGGGATACTCCCTTTCGAGGAAAGACAGGTAAAAGAGAGGAGGAGGGGTGTTATTTTATATTGCAGACACTTTACAATGTATGCTCCTAAATTGCCCCCTAAGCCCACCATCTTTTGAAATCCTAGTTGGCAAAATCTGCCTCCCCTTTTCTAAGCCCATTCTTATTGCTGGCATCTACTGCCACCCTAAAGCCCCACTACAATCCCTAACTGATATCACCCAGTTTCTTGGCTCCATTTCCTGTCTGAATGAGAAGAGTGAGCTGCTAGTTCTTGGGGTTTCAACTACAATTGGCTCGACCCTAAAAACAATAAAATTCAGATAAAACTCAAGTCACTTAACCAAACGCAACAAATTTCCCAACCCACACGGACAAACCTGAAATCTCACAACCATTCCTTGCTAGACTGGATTCTCCCCTCTAGTCCCAATCCAATCCTCTGGCATCGTACCTGACATTTTCAGTGACCATGCAATAGTGTACTGTGTGGGGAAAATCAGATCACCCCAATCAAGCCCTAACGTTCTCCTCACTAGAACATTTAGTAACTTTAACCCACAATAGTTTCTGGCTGATCTTACCAACTGCCCTTGGTCCAGAATTGACTTAATTCCCAACTCTGATTCTTCACTCGACTATTTCCAAATCTGAGTTCTTAAAACTTTGTGATACCCATGCTCCACTGCGCAGAATAAGAGTACAGGGGGCCACCTTCTGTGGGTTACAACCAACCTTATAGTGTTCTACCATGGGATGGGTTGTGGAAAAGCCACAAAGTAACTGGCAGTACCAAGGATCTTAATAACTACAGATGCCTGTGGAATATGTGCACAAGGCAAACAAGGCATGCAAAAGCACAATATTATTCTGACAATCTTCATCAGAATCCATCAAACCCAGCTAACTTCTGGAAGGTTATCAACAATATATTCCAGCCTCCTAGCCATCAACAACCATGTGATATCATTAATGAGGATATTACCCTGGCAAATCCCACTGACATTGCAAATGCATTCAATGAATACTTTGTGGGGTGTGCTACTAATTTATTAGCGAAACACAACTCGAACTACATACATGAAGCACAATCTGGAAGTATCCTTATAGCCCCACCCTCTCCCAACACTGCCCACAGTTTTCAATTTGCCCCAGTATCTGAAGAGGCGATTACACAAGCGCTGCTCAAATTGAAACTAAAGCAGCCAAAGTGGATCTTACCTACTGCAATCTAAGTTCCTACGACTTGGTGCCCCAGCCATTGCCACACCGCTTGCTTCCCTAATCAACTCTATCTTGTCTTCAGGCCATATCCCTAAAACCTGGAAAACCGCCAGAGTTGTCCCAATCTTCAAAAGTGGGGACAAAAACACTGTCTCAAACTACAGGCCAATCTCTCTTCTCTCAATAATATCCAAGGTCATGGAAAAATTTGTTCACTCCCAATTAAGCGATTACTATACTAAGACAATTTCCCTAGCCAACTCCAATCTGGCTTTCACCCTAAACACTCCACGGTAACTAACCTCCTAAAGGTTTGCAATGAAATCCAGTGTGGAATGGAACTGGGACAACTTACTGGTGCAATATTCCTAGATTTTGCAACGGCTTTTGATACGGTTGATCATGTTATCTTGCTAAATAAACTCCCGTGCTCTGGAATAGGGAATTATGCTTTAAACTGGTGTCATTCCTACCTATCAGGTAGATCCCAACATGTGTATCTCGGGCACTAACTCCAACCAATTATTGACTATGGGGACATAGTATATGGCATGGCACCCCAAACTCACCTCAGCAAACTTTATACCCTCTACAACTCAATATGCTGCTTTGTCCTCCAACACAATTACAACACACATCACTGCGAAATGCTCACAGAACTAGAGTGGTCATCACTTGAGTCTAGTCGCAAAATTAATCTCTCCTGTCTTGCCTTCAAATACTTTCTGGGCAAGCTACCCGCCTATCTGAACAAGCTCCTCACCCCTAACACATGCAGCACATCATCTGAGATCTGACTCCAAAAGATTGTTCATGTTCCCAAGGTTCAACAAAGTGTCCGGCCGCTCCTCCTCTTACCATGCACCACACAACTGGAACAGTCTACCTGAGACTCTCACTGCCGCCACCCGTCTAAGTTCTTTCAAAACTAAAGCTGTCTCACATTTTAATCTGGTCTGTAACTGTTATATACACATATAATATATATTATCTTTAACTATGCATACAATGTATTGTATATAATGTACTGTATAACCCTTTTCACTCATTGTAACTATGTATTTGTAACCATGTATTTGTCATTATAACTCTGTGCCCAGGACATACTTGAAAACGAGAGGTAACTCTCAATGCATTACTTCCTGGTAAAACATTTTATAAATAAATAAATCATTTTTAAACAAATCAGGCAAGTATTAAATATATTTAGATACATTCTTTGTGACCCATATTCACTTGAATTGGCTGTAAGCTGTCTTTTGGCCCAGAAGGTTTTTTATAAATGTCTAAACAGTGAAATGTTAATGCAGACAGTATTGAATATGGCTTTTACACATACATATCTACAGTAGTTGAATTTTTGGACTTTGTAACAGGGCCTTCTCCCGTGTCTAAAAGGCTTCTAAAAATAAAGCTTTTGCTGATCAGTCCAGCAGGGAGCTGGTTAATTTCAGCAGGAGTTAATTGACCAGTTACCGCCTGGCTCATCAAGAATGTTTAAAAGCCTGCTGCACAGATTGCATGGGATCTCTAGTACAAAAGAGAATCTGTGCTGCTAGAGAGATCCCAGGGGAAGATAAACACTCTGTTCCAGGCAGTATCAGTTCCTGGAACCTGCCAGAGGGCGCACCCCAGAGACCCCACCACAGAAGTTGGACTGACGTGGAGAGCACCCTGCCTACAGGTACCTCTCTTTAGACTTGTGTCAAAAGATTGGTAAAAGGCCTGGCCTTCCAGCCCTCAGATAGGGACTGCTCAATGTTAGTCAGTCCCCTGGATGGGGTTAGGCTTGGTTATTGTTTTCTGCTCTCATTTTGTTTGCTGGTTTGAATCTTTTTTGTTTTGTTTAAAGCTGCTGGCTAATAAAGCCTACATTTATTTTCACCTAAAACCGTCTCTGGTGTGTTACCGTCTGCACACATCTCCTACAGACTCCAAATAAAAAGATGCAGAAACTTCATTAAGCAATGTACGAAATGTGAAATTATGCAACCCCAAATTTCCCTAGTTGACTGTGATACTCATTGCATCGCAACTGAATTTAATCAATAACCTGCATGTGGTTTCACTTCACTTAAACTGGAAGGAACAATTACTATTCAGTGTCAAATGCTTTGTCAGAACCATGTCCTCTGTCATTCAAACTTTATTTTCCACTTCAATTAGCTTTCTTCCAGAGTGGCTACTTTGAAGCTTTTAAGAACTGCATTCACATTCATGTCACAAAGCACCAGCTACTAAGAAAGGGATCTCTTACATGTTAACATTTTTATAATCCCAAAGCATGGCAGACTTTGGATGCTCTAAAGGTTTCAATTTTAAATCATCCCTGGTATGAAGACAACTTGTTATGTGGCTCTTTACAACGTCTGCATTGCAGAATCCGTTTGAATAAACACACAAGAGACTGACACCTCACCTCAGTCTGCACTGCAATTGCCTAACAAGGGAACTGTTCTGCCATGGACAGAAAAATAGAACACACTTCAATACCAATGAGAATATAGCACAACTACACTGACTAGGGAAAAGTCAACCAAAGGCTGAGGGGCAGGGGTTGCTCAACTCCAGTCCTCAAGGACCGCCAAGAGGTCAGCTTTTAAGGATAACCCTGCTTCAGAACAGGTGGCTCAGTCATCTTTGCTGATGCAGGGATATCTTTAAATCCTGACCTATTGGTGGCTCTTGAAGACTGGCGTTTAGCACGTGTGGCTAAGGCAAGAAAGTGCTAAAGGAATTTGGCATTATTGTTCACCCAAGCCTTGCTTGTTATGTATTTTTATACAGTATAGCAACTATTATTTAATGCAATGAAAAGGAAGAAACCATCAATGATCTCCTTCACAACTGGAGAGTCATGCCTTGCATTTATGCGCTGGGCATAGGGGACGCTATGGATCCCTAATATATTTCTAATTAGGGTCCACAAATGCATAATCACCATCTGTGAGTAAAACAGACCCTAGCTCATCTTAATCCCAATCTACTTTAAATTCTTCTATCTACCCGTAAAAACAACCTTGCAGCTTATCTAAATAACGCCATTATGACTAGAGATGTACGAAACCTTTCAAAATGCATTCGCAAACTTTTGCAAAGGTTTTCAGAAATTTTAAGGGCTAAGCGTTTCTTCGCCATCAGTTTGCTGCTGCGCCAATGAATCGCAGCTCAGTCACAATACTCAAGTAATTCGGGTAGTATTTTCTCCTCTAGCTTCCGGCAAAAAACATATTTCAGGCTCTGGATGGGAGCTCGCATCATTAATTTAAATAAACCGAAAACTGCAGGGCGTGAAGAGAGACGGGCCCCTGAGTGAGAAGTTCACTTATGTGTGGGACCATTTCAGCTCTCTCCACTTGACTTATTTATTCACTCGGCTCTATGAAGAATTATTTCAAGTATGTGGATACATTTAACTGTAAATAATATTAAAAGCTAAGTCTTATAAGTGAACTCACTCCAGGGACTGTTTCTCTTCATGCCCTGCAGTTTTCTGTCTACAATAATTAGGTTCACATGGAAGCACCCTCCATATTCCTTTCAGATAAATATTGGGAGGTTACATGTGGTGCGTTTTATCTTTTGTATATATATATATATATATCATTAGTTTCAATGCTTGGTGAATTTTGACCGTGCTATAACTTGGCACTGACTGATTCGTGACTTTTCATGGAAAAAAAAAATAGGTTAATTCTCTGAACTCGGGCAAAACTTTTGAACATCTCTAATCATGAATTAAGAACTTACATACATAATGTATACCCTACCATAGCCACAGCACATCACATCTATCACAAATCTACAAGTGTACACCTTATACACTGCATGGCATGTCCAATGTCAGGCACATCTTACAGAGACTCCCAGTACCACTATGAACTTTAATTATTTTAACAAAGCAATCCAATGGTCTGACATATTTTTGTTAGTCAACAAAAGCAGATTTAAAGAACACTTTCCTCCAAATTACACATTTTGTCTTGATTCACTTAACGCACCTGTATTATTATTTCCCCTGTATTTTAGTTGTATTTAAATGTTTGTAAAAAATTGTAAAGCGCTTGTTGTCGCTCTGAAAAATAAAATTATACATTCACACAGTACACAAGGAAGACATGACAACTACATTAGAGTAATAACTGATGGGCAAATATCTTTCAAACCCAAATGTAAATGTACTTAAAAACCAGGTGCATAGGGAGGTGTACAATATTGAAACACAAGAGAAGTGACCGAGATCACAGCAGTCCCTTTAACACACACTCATGGTGAACATATCTTTAGAATTAGTAATGGGATACAATATCCACAGGGCAGACTAAAGTGTCTAACTCCGCCAAATACCTTAAATAATCTATGGTGGCAAGACGGCTATACTGTTAAAAACAAAAATAACAAACTTTTAATAGTCATCAACAGCAACAACAACAACGCAGAAACAAAAGTGATCAAAGTATGCAACAGTGAAAAATAAAAATGGAATAAAATAATTCCCCAGGTAGGGAACAAGTAATAGAGGAAAATAGTAGCAGGGTGAACAACTGAAATTAAGTTGTTATTTGTATATACTTTTGTATGCTACTGATATGCAGGCATGTACTGTATATGCAAGGGACTGCTGTGATCTTGGTCACTTCTCTTGTGTTTCAACTAAATTAGAGTCCTCAACTGAACGTAATAATTGGATAACTCATTATGGTAACGTACAGTGTAATACACAATTTTATTTCTGTGCTACAAACATGCTCATACAGTAGTATGCATAGAAACCTCCATGCTGTATATAAGGTCTTTCGCGTTTATACTATTTCAAGAAACATTCAATAGCTCCTGCAGACTACCGCAATTCTGTTTCTCTCCCTACTGCAAGAATTACATCACTGCCACATTGGAGAAAGACACCTGGGTAATTCTCATTCTCGTGCATAACAAGCAAAATAACATTAAACATAAAAAATAGAACAAATAGAGAGAATATGCTACACAGATTATAATTACAAAACAGGTTACTTAAAAATATATTATAATGAGAGCAAAACTCCTACAAAATATCTCAGTGCATATCTTTCACAAATATGTGAAAAGAGCTATTACTATAACTCAGGGGAGTGCAAACTTTTGGAGCTGCGCCCCCTGCCTGCTTCCGCAGCTACTCGCGTCCCCCCTTACAGTTTGACCAGCGTCGGGTGTGACGTCACACGACCCCGTTGCCATGGCATCACATGACCCCGTTGCCATTTGACGCCGTGTTGCCGTGGCACAACAAACGACTAAAACCCGGTAAGTAGGTTACAGAGACCTCACGCGAACCCCCGGCATTTAATTTTAATGGCTTGGAGAAAAGAATCCGGGCTTCTGCAACCGCCCGCGCTCCCCCACAGAAAAATTTAGCGCCCCCCTGTTTGCGCACCGCTGATATAACTAATCTCTGTATAATATTTAAAGTGAAAAACCATAGTGTAAAGTTAAAAGAAAATTGTAACCTATAAAACTACCTGTTATTTAAGCAAAGCATCACAAAGTAATGACTATTTTGTAAGTATTAATTTAGTAATATTTATTATTAGGTACATATTTTTAATACATGTAATTAGTTGTTTGTATTAGAACAGTGTTTCCTAACTTGAGTTCCGCGGCGCCCTTGGGCTCCGTGAGAGGGTCAAAAGGGTGTGGGATTTCCCCCTGTCCCAGGGCAGGGAGAAAGCCTATCCATGTTTTAAATATGTTTTTAAATACGCGCTGAATATATTTTCTTCCTTTTATTTGGAATTATATAAAGATAATTTTATTGATGTTTACATTTACACACTATATATTTGTAGTAGAGTTATATTAGAGAGTTCGATCCGCCTACTCTATCCATGCACATGACGATTTTATTAGATAGCCAATTATATTAAACTAGGGGCAGGGCCAGTGGATATTTAAACTCTCAGTATGCAGCCAATTATCACTCCTGATGAAGCCGTGTGTACCTAACGGCAAAACGCGTAGAGTGTCCAGTCAGACAGTATCCAAGGAGAACACTGAGAACGCAACCTTACCATCGAGTCCGGAGGTCTCAGACGCACCGGAAGTGACACGAGCCCCCGGCGTGGATGCGGAAGTGTTCCGGAGGAGCAGAGAATAACGCGGTACACAGGGAGATCGCGACCCACTGTGCACCTGCCACCCGCTACTGATCACGCAATCTTTTTTCATCCTAAGTGTAAGCCTCCATTTGTACTTTTACCTTATATCAATATATTTGCCGTCTCCACTATATGGTCGGTTTCTCTTCTTTTGGAGATTGTCTGCTGATAGTTGCTGCATATTCCATTGGGAACATCCACCCCTTAAATTGGATGACTGCTCCTTTTTATCGGCTTTTATGTGAGTAGCCATTTGTGAGTCCTTCACGAGATTAATATTCACTTTGTATGACATTGCTACACTATGTGATGTCCTTTTATTTTACATGGCTGCAAGCTGTGCTCCCCTGGTCCTTTGGAAGAAGTGAACATGCAAGACTAGTGAAACAGTCTTATACCAAGGATTGAGTATGTCTGTTAAGCCTCTTATTCACTTTTGAGCACTATAGTTCACTATTGTATATGTTGTCACTTATTGCTTTATTTGGGGACAAAAGAGAGAAAGGGGGAGCACAGGTTGAGGTATACTAAATGGTAACAAATTATTCAGCTCGGGAGTGTGAGTTCCCGGGCCAACAAACGTAGGGACAATGGAGTGTGTAATAACATAAACACTTACACGGCCTTGTGTAAATGCTGTCACATCAAGGTTTCTTTTCTTCTCTTTCTTTCTTCTGGATTTTCCAGGTGCGAAGTTTCTTTTCTTCGGGTCTTGATGATGAATTCTTCAGATGTCCGGCTAATGTCAAATGTGAAGTTCCCCTCCAAGTAAATGAACAACACAGAATGTTTAGGGACAATACAGATCAAAAGATCAATAGTTAATTTTGAATGGTAAAGGGAGTAAATAAAAATCAGAAAGAATGCTACAAACACTCACACGGGCAGATGTGAGTGCAATCTTGAGGGAGGTATCTCTATCCTCTCCGCATCAGAATAGTGTCAATATAAGGGATACTCCTGTTAAAATGAAGGAGATAAGGGTTAGGTGAAATAAAGGGATAAAATTACAATACTCACACGGCCACGTGTGAGCTCACACGTGGAATGGTATCTTTGCTTTCAATCCCCAAGGTGAAGTCAAGTATTTCCTCCGTGTGCTTGCACCAAGTCACAAAGATACTTGAAAACGGAGTTCAAACAACGTATTCACTTTATTAAAAAACATGAAAAACGGGAAAAAAAAGCCCTTAGGTCTAACACCAAAGGGGCTGAAAATAAAATCGTCAACCAGTCCTTAGGATATCGTTTGCAGGGCGCGTGGTGCGCAGCTAACTCAACCCGCGTCCGGGTATGGTGCATGACTCCTTTGCCCTGCTCCTTGACGGTGGCCTCACTAGTCCAAAAGGCTTAGAGTTTTGAGCAACGCGTTTCACCCTTTATTGGGCTTCCTCAGGCTCCGTAGGAGGAAGCCCAAGAAAGGGCGAAACGTGTGATATATACAAAAACACAGAAAAAACAGGCGCACTCATAGCGTAAAATTGTATAACAATAAATTTATGGAGTAAGGGATAAAAATGCACACTCACAAACAAAGCTGAAAAAAATGCGTTTTTGAGTACAACTCAGCCCGTTCAGACGCCGGAACCCAAGGAGGAGGACTTCGGTGTGATGTCCGCGGTGTGTCTTGCCACAATAGCCCCTCTAGGTCCTGGCAGGGACCGAAAGCCACGAGGGACGCCTCCTTCCCGTCTCTCCGGTGCTACACAGAGCATACACTGAATAGAGTCTCGCGTGAACTCGATGATGTCAGCGAGGTTTCAGCCAGGGAGAGTTCACAGTATAAACAGGAACTCAAATGTCTGAATGGCTGGTAGCAAAATGCTTATATAGATATGTATTTATTTTAAGTGTTAGTATTTAGTACATTCATTCACCATTAAGAATAACCTTTATTGTTTTTTCATTTTAATATTATGCAATTATTGGTTCTATTTAGCGATGAGAGTATATATATGTTTGTATACTGTATTACCCATCATGCCCCTGATGAAGTGACCTCTGTCACGAAACGCGTAGGGTGGTTTTATCTGGCTTGAGGACTCGGACTCATCCCCCCTAGAGCTGTGAGCAGCCAAGGTTCTCTTCCTTTGAGCGCCAGGAGATTTACTGGCTTCCAGGACCCTTTCGTGCTTCAGCGCTGTGTAGTGACATCATCAGCTCACCGCGTGACCAGCAGGTCTGTGAGCGCGGCGGGGGTGCTTGTCCTAGCAGCACGGAGCTCCGGAGGACTCGTGTGGCGTCCCCCGCAGAGGTTTCGATACCTGGGGAGGAAGGAGATCTGTTCTATGGGTGTAATATCTTCAGCTTTGCTGTAAGTAGGATTCTAATTTTACCCCTACTGGATGAACCTGTTCTGCCTGTGTCCTAAGCCTAACGGGCAATTGTTTGTCTTTTTATATTCATTTGCACTATTTTATTAAATTGTAATAGCCATTTAGTTATTCTTTTTATGTGTCTGAATTTTTATGGTTATATTTTTTTGGGTTACACTATGATTTTTTTCTTTGTCTTTCTTGTCTTTTATGTCTGTTTGTCTTTACTGTGGGACTTCATTCAAGATCCCCCTCAGGACTGTTTGGTATCCGTAATTGGACTCCACATTTGGTCAGAATATATTCACTGAGTCAACTTATTGGAGGCGCCGGCTGTTTGTTTTTTGATATTTGTAAGTTGCCAACATTTTCCACAGCGTGTACTAGAGTGGGGGTACAGACTGACATCAATTACATAAACTGAGTGACATACAGGTACACATAAGGACAAACTAGCACAAACAGATACAGAAGGTACTGAGGGCCTGTGACGGTAGGGGTGGATTTGGCTGCTTGTAAATAAAGGTTAAGCCCGCCATTACCCCTACCTATCAATATGATATGATGTATTTATTTATCAAAGCAACCCCACCACCCAACCGCCCTCATTCTTATCTTGTTTCGCCCTCCAACCGGGACAGAGGGGTACAGGTTGAATAAACACTAGACTGACAAGCACTCACCCATTAAAATACCCAAAAGAAAAGAATATTCTTAGATTCCAAAGAAACTAATATAGCCAAATATTGATTTCATTATAATCTAATTTAAGTCAAACCTTGTCCCGCTGTTGTCAACATTTTTCTTTACAAACTGCACATAACAGAAATTGAAGCTTCATTCAATACATTTTTTGTTGTTGTGACATTGTTATTAACTTTTGGAAATAAGTTTAGACTTTTATTTTAGAATTTCATTCCATGAATCATTTTCTAACTTCAAGCAAACCTATTTTTTTTTACAAAATTTGACACTACAATGTTTCACGGGAATTACAGATCTTATTTTTCCCCAACAAAAAAAGGTGCACGAGATTGTATCTGCTATGAAAAATACAAATTGACAGTATTTTTTGGTAATAGAAACACTTTCAGTGAATGGTGTGTATGAGGTTCAGATACAATGTTTATCAACATCATTCATCTCCACTGTCTCCTGTTATAAAAACATTGTACAGTCCCATGAATATGATTAAATTCTGCATCTGCAATACGACTTTTTCCCCAACAGAACATTAATCACAATACTGATGTTCAGACTGTGATTTCTGACATTCAATTTCTGAGCTGCTTCAGTTTATGCCTGCTTTTCTCTCTTTCTCTCTATCTATTAACTAAAGTGATGTAGTGTTTTCAATGCTCAAGATACAATGAAATGTCAAACAGATACTGTATGTGTAAACTGTAACACTGCCGTGCCATTATTTCAGTTTGCCAGAATGATTTTAGCCCATTTTTGTTTATGTCTCTGCGTTGCATGAAATGTGGACGTTAGAGACCTTGAAATAGGCATGAAATCAATATAATTTGCATATATATATATATATATATATATATATACACACTGACAAAAAGAACAAAGAACCCCACATTAAGCACTCATGTAATAACCGCAAATACACAATATATGACCAGAATGAATTTTAATGGACAACATCTCAAGTAACACATACAAATATTAAAACATGAAAAAAGACAAAACTATGAAAACCTCCAAATAAAACTCAGGGGATTGGCTGCAACTGTGAGAGTTGCACAGAACTAGAAACTGCTAACTATACCAAGGAAAACATGGGGAGCAGATGTGCCCCATGCAATCATGCCCGGTCAAAAAAAAAACACAAAGTAGTGGTGTAAGCAGATTCTAAACTACAAACCCATAAACATAATGAGTGTGCTCTAAATGCAAACCAAACATAGGGCTCCATTTAAAAAACTCCCATGATGTCAATAAGCCCATAGATGGAGTAGAGCAAATACACTCATATATATAACATCCAAATATGTCTGAAAGACCACTAAATAGCAGGCAATACTTAGCTGAATAGTAGCAAAGGTAATCCTTTGTAAGATGAAAAACAGCTGGATGAAATATCTCTTGTGGTGTACCACGAGGGATATATCATCCAGCTGTTTTTCATCTAACAAAGATGTTTTTCATCTTATTGTGATGGCGGTTCAGACACCTCTCATGCGGCAGCGGGTGGGGTTGCATCGTGAGCGGGTACCATCCGGGGGTACCCCACTAGCAATCTACTGGGAACGCTCTGGCCTGGATACGGTGAGTGCCCCCATTCACTACTCCTCCAGCGGGTTTGCCAGCCATACTTTGCCGCCCTGTTGCGAATCTCAGCAGCCCCTCCAAATGTAGCACCTGTTCCCCCCTGCCACAAAAGATCTGGCCACTACATGGGTGTTTCCCTGGGTACTGTAGCTCACCTGCTGGTGCAGGAGGTCTGAGTTGCTCCGCTGTTGATGTTTGGGAGCAGCAACAGGGCAGGCTTTCTCGTGGTTCTTTCTGTGCAGCGCCTCCATCCCATGAGGATCCTGCTGTATGCAGGATGGTCCCCACAGGCAATGCTCCTTTCCAATAACCACACACCATAGTTGGTCCAACTGAAGTTTTATTGTATAACAACATGATCGTCCTCCAGCCCTGGAGCAGACTCCAGGGGCTTGAGGCCCCAACAGCTCCTCCCAATCTCCTTGACCCTCTGGAAGGGAAAAGGATGTCACACTGTTCCATAATCAACCACCTCAATTTGGGGGAGTATCAGCTTTTATACCTGGGGGTAAGGGCTTGTAACCCTGCCCCATAACAGGGCAGGTCCAGGTACTGACAGGCATCCCAAATATACATGTGACCCAGTCAGTACCTTCCCCAGGTATGACACTCTAAATGCCAGTTTAGGCCTGCCCCTGGATAAGGCAACATAGTACCCATCCAGGATGCAACTGCAGACTAGGCCCTGCGTAGGAGATTAACCCCAACACTGCCTGTTCCTATCAGGTCTTATAGTGTTGAGGCCAGTAGATGGCTATAGGCCAGGGGCACTTGGCTACATATATATAAAAAATTACATTTGCCTTGGGCTCAAACTTTTTTGCTTGAAGAGGTCTTCTGCTCTAAGGCAGTATAGAATTCTGCTTCTTGAATTATACTAAAAAAAAATCTAAGAGTAGTAAAGTAATGTGAAACTAGTGGAGAAAACACAAACATGGATGAAATTCCATTTGGACTCGATGATATTTTGTAATGCTATAAGATAAAGGAATGAGATCATGCTGACAGGTTCCAGGCCAAGGCAAATTGTAGCTCTTAAAGATGCAATGCCATAAAATTAGACGACGAGTGATATGCTTAATACAATAAAGATAAACAATTTCTGCCTTGAAATAAAAGACAAACGTATTCCAAAAACACCTTAACTTGGGAATGTGTGCAAAAATTGTTATGTTAACTTGATGGGGATTTTTGCAGACTTTATGGGTTCCTCATTGAACTGCGATAGGGTCGAGCAGGGCCCTATTGCACGGAAACTCCTACCGACATAAATGGTGGTTTACATACTGTATGATATTTCCCCGAGCAGCAGTATCACTGTTTTAAAAATAACCAACCCTCTCTGTGTCTGCTTCTTTTCTTTCTTATGCTGGAACATCAGCGAATAATTTATTGTATAAAGGTGGGATTTGATTTAGCTTATTATTGAACTAAAGTACACAAGATTGACAAACACCCACACTTTCAGAGTACATAAAAACAAATAGAATTGAGTTGGGATGGGGGATGTGAGCGAGATGTAGATCCGCCATCAGAAAGCATTCATTTTGGGGCACTCCTTGAAATCTAAATAATACTAAACTTTTATTATTATATGAAATAAAAAATATGTGGACAGAAATCTCAACGCAAAAAATTGACCAAATAATGAAAATTGTTGAATATATATATATATATATATATATATAATCCAAGGAAAGTGGACAGTGAGTATAGTGCACATAGAGAAAGTCTGTATAAATGGGATAAATCTCAGCTTGCGTAATTCTACCACATTGATTCTCTAGTGTGTGAGGATATATTAATCCTTTAATCTCAGAGACACTGTGTTGGGTAGAGTACTGAATAGCAATTCAGAGTAGGCAGATATCTAATGATATAAGGTGGGTTCAGCGAATAATAAGAATGCATGTATGTCTTTATTTATATAGTAAGCAACTCTAGACTGGATCCTGATGTCCTTGTTGTTGCCCATTCTAATTGAGCAAGACAATAATGCAAAGTACTGTACATGAATATACTAGTTACCTTCACTGACTCCGCTCTTTCCCTCCAGCTATCACTGCCTCCCGGAGAGCTCAGCTGGCTCTGATAGTAATGCAGAAGGTAGTCGATACCAATTAAATGTAAATTCTACTACAGTAGCTGGGAATGCTTTGAATCACAATCAGTGTAGCGAAAGTCCGTGAAGGTAACTAGCATATTCATGTACTTTGCATTATTTTCTGATGGCAGATCTACTGTATGTCTCTCTCATATCCCCCCTCCCAACTCAATTCTATTTGATATTGTATTCCCCAAGGTGCACCCCTCCTCTGCTGTAGGATTAATCAGATAGAGTACCTATTACGTGCTCATATCACTCCAAATACCTTAACATTATTGGCGGTGTACAGTATCGAGTGAGCGGCTCTATTCTTGTAAAAAGTATACATGAAAACAAAAGAACATTTTTGCGCATCGAAAAACTACTTTGCAATACTTACGGTTTAAAAGTCAATCAGTTGTCTATTTTTAACTTATTAAAACATGTGACTTTCAATTACATCTTTATTTCTTTACTCCTTTACTGTACTCTCATGAAGCCTCTGATGGGAGAGTCATCCTGATTTTTATTCCAGAATTTCTCGGTTTAAAGAGGCAATCCAAACCATTTTGGTTTTTTTTCTTAATTTTTTTTCTATTTTTTTTTTTTTTTTGAAGCAGGGGTTCTCCGGAGCAGAACCCCATTAATTTCAGCTCAGGGAACCCCCTGCTTCCGGAGGTACATACCTCCGAAGTGGGCACCGGTAGCTGCTCCAGGGTTGACATTATGAGTGATTTTCAAAGCTCCCGGGGCCTGTGGGCCAATAGGAAGCCGTGACGTCATCCGGTGCCGCTTCCTATTGGCCCATGTGATACGGGAGCTTTAAACTTCAGGAAACTGCGTAGACATATTGGCACCCACTTCAGAGGTAAGTATCTCTGGAAGCAGGGGGGCCCCCGAGCTGAAATTATTGGGGTTCAGCTCCGGAGACGCCCTGCTTCAATCCTGTATTTTAAAAAAATGAAGAGAAATGAAGAGAAAAAAAACGTCATGGATTGCTCCTTTAAATAATACTTGTGTAGCCCTTTTTCTGAACCCTCCCAAAGGAACTACTGGTCGCTGTACAACACCTGCGGCTCCAGGAGATCTGAGCCTCCGCTAGCTGGGAGCCTGGGGTAACACTTATACATATACTTAGCGCAGCGCCTCCACTTACCCAGGATCCCCGTGACGTAAGATTCCCCGGGGCAAGAAACATACAACACCTTATGATTGTAATTGGTTTTTACTGTAATAATGCAACGTAGCAATAACACATAACATGTACTTATACTCTAACGGTATAACCTTAGTGGCTGCCTACTCATCAGGAGCAACGTCTCCGTCCCCCTCACCGCGTGCCCCACACACCGTGTCCATGTATAGTATATTGTATAGGCTCAGTTCTTTAACCACTCGCTAAGTGTTCCTAAAGAGTTTAGCCTAAGACGGGATCAGCGCCTGTTGACCGGTGTTGGTGCACTTGATGTTATAGTACCTTCCTGTCACGGCGGTGACTGGTACCTCTTCGCAAAGGGTCAGATGAATCACGGTCTGCCTCCTGGGTCTCAATGTCCAGCCGTCTGGTCCCAGACGACTCGCCAGCAGACCTGCTCCGCACGCTTGTCCCTTTGTCCTTAGCTGGTACTCAGTAAGGGTGATGCTCGGTACTACTATAGGCTGTCCCTGCAGCACAGCAACCTTTGGTGTCTTCAGTGAACACTCCTAGGGGCTTACGGGGTAGCCTGTCCTATGCAGGTGGGTCACTGACTCCCTGCACCCACACTACCTCTCCCTTCACCTCCCGGATCCCCTCTGACTACTCAACCTAAACCTGCAGCAAACACACTGCACTCACACAGTACCTGCAGCAACCGCACTGCACTCACTCGGTACCTGCAGCAACCGCACTGCACTCAACCGGTACCTGCAGCTACACTGCACTGCACACACACACTGTGCCTACTTGTCAGCGCTCACAGCACTACCAGCCGTGACACTGACAAGACTGCACACTCACACCTAAGGGCAGAGTCCCTAACCTAGGGGCCATCCCTCAGTACCTACCCACTACCCTAACAGGGATTGGGGCCTGCCTGGGACCTGGGGATCTACCTTACCTGGTGAAGGAGCCACTTGCTCCCTACACCCTTCCTTCCCTTTCCTGCTCCCAGCTTCAACGGCCAAACGTGGTCCCCGCAACATTGTAGCGTTCCTCCACAGGAGAAGCTGCAAAACCCTATTTGCTGGCTGGCTGCACGTGATGTGGGTGAAAGGGCAATCCCCAGAGGCTGCTGGGAATTGTAGTCCACTCAGGACCTCTTTAGCATTGGGACCGCGTGCGCTACCCTTACTGCGCCTGCGCGACCAACGCGCACGCTCGCGCAACCTGTCATGGCGGCCCCCGCTAGCCGGATGTGCCGCAGAGCCTTGGAGCGCTTCATGGGGGGTCTCTGGGGCTGAAAAGAGACCTGGGTTACACTTGTGAAATATCTGGTTGAAACTGAAGCACTGGGCACAACCCTTAGGCTACGGCCCCGGTGCTGGCTGCTGCACGCGCGCCTGGCGGCACATGCACAGTTTAAAAACGCAATTTGCAGTCTGTAGGAAGCGATGGGAGGCGCGGGGGTGGGGCCGGGGCCATGATATCAAGCACAACACAAAGCACAGCCCAGCAGCTCAAAAAGCACTGCACAAAGCACATTCATACTTCTAATTCAGCAAAGCATGTAATCCTGCCACCTACGGAGACCAACAAGTTGAGATGCAGCAGCCTGCAGGAAAGTAGGAGCACTTTTACGTGCGTACTATCCAAGAAGTACAACATCTGATAACAGACATGCAGTGTCACTGTGACCCTTACAGACGGAACAAGCGGATATCTGGGCAAATGTTGGTGTGACGTGTTTGTGCAACGAGAGATATATAGGGCCTCGGCTACATAGTAACAGGGACGTTCTGAAAGTGCTGTCACCCTCAGCAATGTGCTGCAGGAATTAGCCTGAACGAGAACGTGAATCTCATCATACACTGTAGCAACTACGCATGCACCATAAAGCACACCCACCGATGCGGGGCACGGGCATGATGTCACCCGGCTGGTTCGTCCTCATTGGCTGAACCGCCGGGGGGTGGGGGGGTGGGGAGGAGGCATGGCCAGCACACACTTGTCTTCAGAAAATCTGGTTGTGCATCACAACGTCAGCAAATTGCGCGCCAAGGCAGCTAGTAGGCCAGGCCCCATTTTGGGGCGGTTCTTGTTCCTGCAGCGCACGCCATAGTGTGTGCTGCAGCATGTACTGGGGACCTAGCTTAAGTTGGTCAAGACTTTTCCCTTCTTCCAGATGACGTAGCATTGAGCTCCACCTGGTCATTTACATAGTGGCAAATAAATGTAGAATGGCCTGAGATCTTCGACTGCCTGTTGTGGGACAGGATAGAAAAAGGGAGGAGAAAATTATATATTTTCTCATCAAGTACTGCAGTGTTCGCAGCCCTGTACAAATTCAGTTACAAGATCCTGCCCAGGAGAGCTTACAATCTAATTTTGGTGCCTACAGCACAAAGCGATAAAGTGATTTGCTCAAGGTCACAGAGAGCTTACACAATCCACTCCATACAACTTCAAATGCATCGTCGTTAGCACCACACTACTGCTTCCCCTAATCTGTGCTCCACTGGGGGATCAGGATTCAAATAAACCAGAGTTAACTTGGAAGATTAAACCTCACTGAGGTTCTTATGCGGCGACTGCTGCTGACAATGAATGGGCAATGCCAACTCCAAAATACCTTCCTGTCAATGAACTAGGCTTATTCGTTAGTATGATGTCCTGATCATCTTTATTAAAGGTCTCAAGCAAAGCTAATAAAGTCTTACCTACATTACTTATAACATTTTTAAATGATAATGTCAGTTTTAGCCTGGAATCCTTCAATCTGAGTAATTTGGGGTCCTGGTCCATGCTAATGCAGTCAGGATCCCCTCTGCAGCCCCCCAAGTGCCGACTTTCTATGACTTTTACCACCCACAGTGTGCAATCAGCTCTCTATATTTCAACGTTTGAGAAGTTTACATCTTTACTTCCCATCTTTCTCACTATAGCTTAAACAAATGTGCAACAGTGGGGTACATTTTTGAAGTGAAACGTCTATGCTGGCGCCTACAGAGATTTCATAGGAAAAATCCTTTGTGTTGTAACAAAATTCCATGATGGAAGTGACGTCACTGCTGGCAGAAGAGGCCATCAGTGACGTGGGGGAGGGACACACACACACACACACACACACACACACACACACACACACACACACACACACACACACACACACACACACATCACACACACACACTGACTGACAAACACAGACACAAGCACTGACTGACACTCACATACATACTGTACACTGACTGACAATCACATGCAGGTACGCCGACGAGTATTCTAAAACTTGCCTTAAACTTGCCTTGGAAAATCTGGGGCTATCACCAACAAGATACAGGTACTGTACATGCTGGGTACATGCTGCAAACATTTCAGTGACATTTCTGGGGACCCCCGCTTTTAATCCGATTGGCCATTAGTCTGCCTGCAGAAATGTTGCAGCATGTACCCAGCATGTACCTGGGTCTTGTTGGTGATTGCCCCAGATTTGTTTTAGAATACTCGTCGGCACTACAGTACATACACTGACTGACACACACACACACACACACACTGACTGACACACTGACTGACACACAAACACAGAAGGAATTCATAGTTACTATAAATATAGAAGTGCAAATAGCTAAAACACGCTTTGTATGTCAAATTTCTTTGCGTTTTGGCACTGAAATTGGTTTTTGATTTTTAATTAAAAACATAACCATCACAAACACAATTTGTGTGACAAAACAGTGACAAAAGACAAAGAAATTTAACATAAAATGCGCGTGCTCAGCACACATACACTTTCTTTCAATACAGGCCAGGGGGAAATGCATTTTAAAATACATATCCATACTGTCTTTGGCAAGCAAATAATTCCAACAAAAGTATTGGGTCAAGATACAATGCAGGAAAGGACTAAGTAGAAATGGTAATAAATTACAACATTATAGAACGCTACATCAGCAACCACATTAACACTTAAAGCAGCAAAACATGTGGAAACTTATTTTTTTATTATTATTATTTAATCAGGTCTGTAGTATTAGACAATAGTCACTGGTTTTTGTTGTTGGTTTTTTTCAGCTCTTAATGCCATTGTAATATGTTTGAAAGCATCCACCTCCTAAGCAGTGCAAGACTTTTCTGTTTGTGATAATGTGGTGCCAATGTTCCCAGCAGTTTGAGCTGCAAACTGTAAAGATAATTAATGTTACCTTAGTAATATAAGAATACATTGTAGCAGCTGAGTTACACGGTCTGAAGGATTAATCGAAACTAAAAAGCGGCCATTATGTGAGGCACACAATTAGGATTGTAACAGAGTTATAACAGGAGCACCAAACGATTGGCAGCTTAGGTAAGAATGTAGAATTATACACTGTCACATGCTTTACATACACAAATAAGAAAGGGGGAAGGAGGGGAGTATTGCTGCTTTAATTCACTTCCAGTGCTGTGTGCATTTTTGGTTGTATGTTAGCAGCAAAATGTTGCGGTAAAATCCCTGCATGGGTTAAGTGCAGAAGCAGTGATAATGCAACAGTGTTTAGACCGTGAAAACCATATGTGGTCACAGCAAACCAGTGCCGGAGACATTTTAAAAGTACTTGAGGAAATAATTCTGGTACCTATTATTCATAATTCCAAATTGCAATACAAATTATCATAGCAGTCTCAGCAATACTACCAGTCAACCAATATCTCAATCGTCGGCAGACAAAAAAGAAAATATATTGTTTTGTCAAGCTTAGAACATTTTCTCCCCAGAGATTGAACTCAATTTGACAGCCATTACTCCAAGCTACCTAATGATTATACAGTGGAAAATGTAATATTCTCTGTTGTATTATTTTTTTTAAATGGGTATGTTTTGCCACGGTTTGGTCAAAATATATGTTCCACTAATTTGAAGGGTTTTCAGAATTTTCCTAATAATAAGTCATGAAAACTGCTAGATAATTTACATATTTTAGAAGCACCTAAATAATTGTTAATTAAGCAAAAACTGTGCTTTCCTTTGCAAGGCATGAGGTTTATTTTAATCCCTTGTTATCTATATGTGCTTTCACGCCAGCACACAGAACTCAACGCTCCAGCTCCTGGCAGGAGGCTTCAGCCAATGCCCATATTATTCTCTGCCAGCCTGCATGGAAATGCTACTATAAAAGGCTAATCACCTTTCCCACATCCTCACTCTCAGCGGCTGAGCGGCTCTTCTCTCAACAAGTCTGGGGATACGGATTGTTTTTCATAACATTGTGCCCTGAAGAATTGTGGCTGACTCACTGGGCTGTTTTACAGCGGGTAGCGTTTGTTATTATACTGTAGCTAAGCAGTGGGGAAATGATATTGTCAGGTTTTTATAACCTATGCGCTTTTGTTTTTAACCTAGATTAGGAAAATTGTTGCCTTCAAATGAACACTTACCTGAAATAAGCTGTTGCCCAGCAAGCCCTACAGGGACCATGCCAAGGTTATTCATAGCCGTTGCCCAAGCTGTTGGGTCTGTGACTGACATGGTGAGGTGTGTAGCATCAATAGCTATACTTCCCAGAGCATCAGCTGCAGCAACAAAACACAATAAGTTTTAAGCTTCTTCGTTTAGACCATAACATAAAAAAAAATCATTGTTGGCCAACTGCAGAATGCTTCATTCGGTGTGTACAGTTAGAATTGGGCTTTAATGCATGCACATTAGAAAAAATATATATACATATATTTAATCTAAATTAAAGATTGTAATTCAGACTTCAATGTACAGCACTCTAGCGAGACAAAAATAGACCAGACTGCTATACTTTCTGCAAAAGGATACAACTGATGCTCGTGTGAAACTAACTTGTATTTGCTTATCTCTTTAAAGCAGAGCTATGTTTACAGGCAATTAATTGGTAGGATTGAGGTCTCCTTCTTTAAAAGGCTTGCTTTCATAATTCCACTGTAAACGGTGTCATTCATTGGGGATGCTTACCTGTAGCCATTGTTTCCACTGGTTCCTTTTGTTGCCGCTCGAGCCTTTCAACTACGGATACGTCTCTTATTGAATTGTTATCATTTTGAGACACGCAAGCCGTTTTGTTAATTGAAGAGCCCACCAGCAACTCATTCAGCTCTAAGGAAAAAAAGGAAAAAGGACGAATGAAAACCACAGCGAGTTAATGAGCTCAATCAACTTCTCGTTGACATGTCACAAAAAGTGCAACAACGGACTAGGTTGTTTGCTGGTGTTCAATGAACATTCCAATTAAGTGCCAGCTCACAAACAAACAAAGGTGGTAATAATTTAACAATGTCGTTCACTTAATATCCTTCAAAGAAAAAGTTTATCTTTTTTGGGTACCATGAGAATGTGGAACATTCTTTCCTTTCAGCAGACATTTGTTAAAGCAAAATGCTCGTCTAATACAGCAACTGTTCCAAGCCTTGGCCTGCTAAACATACAATGACACTCGCACAGAATGGAATAGCTAAACATGCTTCATCTTTCCCATATTTAAAGCTGTGCGATTCTAAAAGAAAACACAAAAATGGTTCTTACCATATTGCAGCTGTATGAATATTTAGTGGTAGAAGGGACTGAACAGCTGACCCCTGCACTGATCTGCAATGTGTTTAAGGGCAGCAAAGGGATTACTTACAGAAAGGAGCTTCAATTGTAGTGGGGAATGGCAAAGGAAAACTGTGAGGCACTGAGAATAATGCCTTTGGATCAGTGCATGACACACAGCACAATGAATAGTCAATGTGCTTGCAATAATCACTCACGGATTTCTATTGCCAGGAAATTGACGTTTCCAAATGTTGTCATTCTTCCCGGAATAAATTGAATTTGGGTTTGCAGCATGCATATACTTGCAACTTCAGTATTTCCCAAATAAAACTGTACAGCGCTAATTATTTATATGCACAGGGTATCATACCAACCATTATACTTTGCATTTTTGCATCTACTGTAAATCCATGCAGCTGCCTAAGAGCCTATTAATTTGGGCATGTTGATGAGTTAAATGTGTACACATAGAAAGTCTGTGCAGTAGGAGGGTGCAATAAATGGATTGCATTTGCCTATCAACGTCAAGAATAACTAGATGGCACAGAAGGTTTGATAAAATCACCAAACTAGGGTTCTTTTTTAATAATGTATTATTACAGGTTACATTTTTAGAGGAACTTCCCACTCTATCTCCAACATATGTATGCATGATCGTGTAATCCTGTCCTGTTCAGCATTAAAAAATATATCAGTATTACCAACGTGTGTTCTCTGTGTCCCATTGCACTAAAAGCAAGAGACTTTGATAAGAAGTATATTTTAGTCAGAGTTTGTGGTCTTCCCTCAACTCACAGTAAATTGCAATTTAGAGCAAGTAAGAGCCAGATGTTTCGCATGTGAAAATAATGGCTTAGACTGGCATTTGCCACCAGGTAGGAGATGGTATTAATGCAAAACAAACCACTGAATTTGGGTAAATTCGCCATATATTATTATTATCATTGATTTATAAAGCACCAACATATTCCAATGCGTGGTACAATGAACGAATAGTAGTTACATAAACAGAATGGCGTACAAAACAAGAACAAATTAACACATTAAGGCTGGCTTGATGGCAGTTCCATCTGTGTCCTCGCAGCACGTCCTGCGCTTACATAGGCCCCTCGCTCCTCCCCACAACAGTTAATTTGATTGTCGGGGGAGAGCGTGGGGCCTCTGTTAGTATCTCTAACCTGGTCCGGCGGCATCTTCCCATCTACAGCATCATGTCATTGAACCGTGACGTCAAATGGCGTCACAGTGCCATGACAAAGTGACACCGCATGGTGTCGTGATGCCACAATGTCATGACGCAACGTCTGTGGAGGAGAAAGGCCCACCGCACGAGCTAAGACTTTGCAGTGCTGTTTCAGTGAAGTGTTGTGAGAGAAAGCCAGATTGGAGTGAGTTGATCAGGGAGTTAGAAGAAATGAATATATTCATGAAGTTATATATAAGCTGCTTGACTAGCTTGGAAGCCAAAGGGAGGAGTGATTGGGTGAGAGTTAGAGAGAGGCTTGTTCAGGAGAGGGTTGTGATGAGTGTCCAGTATGTTTAAAGGAAGATGGGAATGTGTTGGAGGTGAGAGAAAGGTTAAAGGTGGGAATTAGTGTGGCAAGAGGGGCGAAGAAGATGTGAGAGAATAGGATCAGGGGGGCAGGTAAATACATTTCACATCAAAACCAGGGTCTAGGACCTTTTGCCACAACCAAAGCGGCGGTGGTGATCCACTGCCACTCACTTCCGCCATTCGCCACAATTCGCTCCGGCGGCCATGGAGCTAGGAATGGCGGGCGTCCATAGTGCAGTGAATCGTACAGCGGCGACCTGCCTGGCTGTGAGTTATAGTGGCGGGGGACTGCCGGCGGTGCTGTAGTCGCGGCTAATTGGCCGTGGCCAACTGACCCATTCTGTCGAAACCAAGGCTAACATAGAAAACACTCAAATAAATATTGTTTGGTGTCTTTTTTATTAATTCATTATCCTTACAAAAGAAATGAAGAGTAAAGGCGCTTCTCCTTAAATCTCTAACTGTCTACCAAAATATGTGTATTTCATTATCTATAAATGTATAGATTTATTATATCAACTACAAAAAAAATTGAAATATTGAAAAAAATGTGTGAAACAAATGTGTGTAACTTTCTATGCAATTTGTCATCAAAATTAAATACATTCAGTATAAAAAAATGCAAAACACTAATATCTTAACTAAATCTAATCTGAACCATGGCTGCTGTCGTAATAACAGTCCTCTAAGCACCACTCCTTTATTCCCAAAAATCAGAGCAGACCCAGCCTCAGCCTCAGCCTCCAAATATATGTAAATCGACAGGAACAGGAGGAAAAAATAGAAACAGGAAATGGGATATAGTGTAGTGTAATTTGTTTGGCTTGAATTAGAGCAGTTCCAAAAATGTACCTAATACAGCTCAACCCCGTTATAACGCGATCCGTTACAACGCGAATCCGCTTATAACGCGATGCAAGCGTGGCTCCCAATTTTCGTATTAATGAATACTTTACAACACGGTTATTGGTATCTTAAATACTTTATTGTACAATGCATACAATTGTACATTATTTCTAACGCGATCCGCTTATAGCGCGGTGTGATTCTTTGGACCCCAAGCACAGCGTTTTATAAGGGGGTTGAGCTGTATCATTCAAAATATATTAGTTCCAAAATATAGTTCATATCCCAGGATGGAGATCAGTTTCCAAACAACTTCTCTTTACCTCAAAAACAGGAGAGACATAAAGAAGCCCAATAGTATAATATCATAGAAATCAATCTGGATCTTAGAGAAAGACTTATTGACATCTAGTCACATTTATTCCAATCTTTTCAGCCTTTAATATACTTTCAGATTGGATATCGATGTAATCTCTCTCCAAATCCTATCTTCGCCTCAAAACAGGGGAGACATAAAAGAATCCCTAAAGTGTGACACCATAGAGATACATTTTGCTCTTAAAAGGCCTACTAATAAAACCTCAGAAAATCAAGTCCCTGTTGCGGATCAGAGCTGAAGACTGACCATTACGTGTTAAGACGCACCCAGTACTGAATCACTGTGTCAGTCTGTGGGAGACACTTAAGTTTAAATATAAACTAATAAATAGGGAAACATGACTCCTTTGCTTGGGAATCCGGGCTTCGAACCAGGTATGAGAGCAGAAGATTTTACTTGGTGGGAAAAGAAACAACGACAGGGGACCTACTGTTTTTCGACCAGATCCGAACATTTGAAGAAATAAAAATTAAGTTCTAAGCTCCAACTAGAGAAACATACAGCGATACATTCAGATGAGACATTTTGTTTCCTCCTGTTTCAGAGACAAACCAAGCTTCGCTAACCAGTTTTGAACACATATGCAACACAGACCCATATACTGTACAAAAGGTCTGATATCATTACTGTAACAAGCCTTCTTGCCAACAGCACATGACAACAAATATATATATTTATATTAGACAACGTGAGGAGGAGCTGGGGGGAAGTCCTGGAATGGGGGGATTGTGGAGAGATTTGGGAATCTATAAGGAAGGTATCTCTGAGCACATTAATTAAGGAAAACAGCTATAAGTTACTCTTTTGTTGGTACTATGCACCAGAAAGACTAAATATAATGTATCCAACGTCCTCCCCGCTGTGCTTCTGAGGAACATGAAGAGACAGGATCTATGCTATATAAATGGTGGGAATGTAAGGAAATAAAAGATCTTTGGACACAAATCTACAGTATTATAAACAGACTGCTGTGGCTGCACCTTATACCGGATCCCAGGACAGCGTTATTAAACAGGCCTATCCCAGGACAGCGTTATTAAACAGGCCTATCCCAGGACAGCGTTATTAAACAGGCCTATCCCAGGACAGCGTTATTAAACAGGCCTATCCCAGGACAGCGTTATTAAACAGGCCTATCCCAGGACAGCGTTATTAAACAGGCCTATCCCAAAAATATCCAAATCCAAAGCTAAACTCATCACACATTTATTTTCCGGCCACAAGACCCCTCAATATTAAATAAAATGTGGAAAATTATGCAAATGACAGCTTTTTTACATGATACAATATATAAATTTACTGCAACTTGGGAACCATGGGGTAACCCAGGGGTGCTCAAACGTGGTATGTTCTAGGGGGGGTGTGGTATGTTCTAGGGGGGGCGTGGTATGATCTAGGGGGGCGTGGTATGTTCTAGGGGGGGACGCAACGGTTGCAGAGGACACGCGCTCTTCCCCAAGGCATTTAAATTAAATGCGATGGGAGGCACGAGGACTCTAACTTCTCTTACCTGCTCTAAGTCAGCTCTTCGGAGACGTGTCACCATGACAACGCGGCGTCAAATGACGCCGTGGGGTCAAATGGCAATGAAGCCAGAGAGCCGTTAAGGAGGGGGGGCACGAGAGGGGGGGGAGAGAGCAGACAGGGGGGCGTGAACAGAAAAGTTTGCGCACCCCTGGGGTAACCTATACCCACAACCAAAAGCAATAATAGATGTTATGACAATTTGACAATATACATGTAAGAAATTGTAACCGTGACAAATGACTATGTACTATAATGTGGCTGTAACTGTTCCCCGAATCCTTGTTAACCCTTCCCCAGCACCCCGATTTTCCCTTCTGTACCCCTCCCATAACATTTTTGTGATCAATAAAAAATAAGTGGGGGGAAAAAAAGACCTACTAGTGTGCGCTCACACTTATTCCAATCTTTTCGCCCTAGAATGTATACGTACAGGCTCAATATCAAAGTGATGATCTATCTCCTTGTCTTTCAACTCCACCTTGGGTATACTGTGAAGAAAGAGCCCAATCATGTCATATTGTTAAAAGAGGTCTAGGAATACAATTTATTACTGCTCACATTTAATGATAAATGTGAGCAGTTACAAATTCTATTTGGCTTTTTTTTTTAATGTATATCCTGTTTATCATGTGAAGAGAGGTTTTATGGAAAGAAATCTCCACCCTGGGATACCAAGTATTAGAAGAAGTTACTGTATATATTTTTGGAATGCACGAAAGTAATTCTGGAAATGTTCCCAATTCAAGTCAAACTTAAAACACTGAATCGCGTTTCTGTTTTCTCTTTGTTTTTTTCCTGTTCCTGTTAACATACAAATATTTTGAGGCTGAGTCTGTGCTGGATTTTTTTGGGATAGGGCAATTAAATTATTATCCACCCACCCATGAGAGTGACAATACATAGCGAGGAATCTAAAATAAATGCTGCACGTTTAGAGACCTTAATGGTAAAACAATACAATAGTAATACCACCATGAAGCTTTTCAATGATGATCATTGCTAGGAGTTTCCCAAAATGTTGTTTTAAATAGACATTTATTTTTTCACATTAGAGACCTACTCTACTTCACATTTTAACACTGAAGTACACGATAAAGAGACAAATTAAAAAGGAAAAGTACATGGCAAACAATTACAGCTCAACCCCCTTATAACGCTGTGCTTGGGGTCCAAAAAATCACATCGTGCTATAAGCGGATCGTGTTAGAAATAATGTACAATTGTATGCATTGTACAATAAAGTATTTAAGATACCAATAATCGTGTTGTAAAGTATTCATAAATACAAAAATTGGGAGCCACGCTTGCATCGCGTTATAAGTGGATTCGCATTGTAACGGATCACATTATAACTGGGTTGAGCTGTACCGTGCATGTACTGTATAGAAGCAACACAATGACTGAAGAATAAGTGGGAATGAAACTCTCACACCAGTTCACCCAGTAAGTAAAATGTTAGTGCTTCAAGGCTAGTTTATTGTAGTGCTGGGACCAAAATTAATTTCAAACTGACCTATATATCTCTTCTGGCCGAATAAATGCTTTTATTGACAATCTGTTAGCCGCCTATCTTTTTTCGAATACCTTCAGAGATTGTATATTTTCTGTGCTGACAATGCCATCTTAAATATGTATATATCCCACCTATTAAAGGGCACGGCAGGGGTATTTTCAAAAGTTACAAATTATATGGCTTTGTCTATCAAGGAAGCACATTCATATGGAAACTCATCTGGAAAAGATTCCCACAACATATCTATTTCTTAAACTTTAAACATTATAATTATTTGCATGTGTTTTTTTTTTCTTAACAAAAAATATCTGCTATACCTAGAATATATCAATATGGTTTTTTTTTGTTCCTGACTTCTAGGAATAAAGAATAATCCCAGACAGGTCAAGGTCGTTTTCACCTCCTTTGCTTCACGTGCATTAGTTATTTGGGGGATGGGGATAGGATATGTTTCCAAAAACATATATTCCAATGAAATATATCATATTTTGCCTCTTTGTGTGTCAATATTTTGACCAAAAGTTATTGCTTGACAAGTTTTCATTAAAGATCCCCTTACAAAAAATGCTTCTTACCCCCTCCTCCCAATTTCAGCTCTAAGGACCTTATGGTTCAAATGATATTTACTGTGGAAAGTGCCGCAGAAGCCTCAATACCAGGTTAACAAAATGGAAGTAATAGGTCGCAACTTTCTAAAGACCTGTGTGATGCGGGGGATTAAAACCTCCATCAAGGTTCCTGGCGGTGTCTTCCCCGATAAGTGTCTTGGGAACAAGAGGTTCTGGAGCTGAAATGAATGCGGTTCAGCTCTGGACACCCCCTGCTTCCCACTGAAAAAAGAGGGGGGCATTTAACTTTGAATGCTCCCTAAAGACACAAGCAAAAATGTGGAAACTGTACATCTAGATACACTTTTCAACATTTTAATACATGGTCCCCAATGTCATGTCTAACAAGTAACTACAGGTCAACAGTGAGATGTTGACCCAAGTTGTTTTTTCTTCAGGTCTCACTCTATGATAACAAAGGAGCTAACAAACCAGCAACTGTGAATACAGAGCAAGGACTGAATTACTTGGCAGACATGTCCTATATATTTAATTGCCGCTTAGAGCAATGCTGTAAACAATTAACAATACTTGTTGCTTAAACTAATTTTAGTGATTATTAAACCATGACATAGAGGTAAAAGGAAGTTATTGCTTTTAAAAAGAAATGTATAAACAGCGATGAGGTGCGCGATCACAGCACTACGGAAACAGGCAGAAATACCAACTATTCCTGCAATCAGAAATAGAATTTGGTTTGTATGCCAGACGGAAAAATTAACGCGTTTGGTTAATGATACTGGCGCGGAATTTCTAAAAATCTGGATCATGTGGCCAGCACAAATAGACATCCCAGGGGTGGACGGTACCACAATTTTGCTGTGATAGTTCCCGAAACACATTCTCTGCTGACTTAAAGGGGTTAGGGGATAAACAGATGAGGACCAGGGCAATATACTAGATAGAGAACAGAGATGCTGGCCGCGCGGGAGACTTAATCTAGAGTCAGAGAAGTGAAGAAGCTCGGATAAGAAGGATGAAATGAAGACGGATGGACACCCCCCCCCCCCCCACCCCCTGATTTAGGTTCAAACCTTTTTTTTCCCTCTCCTTTTCTTTAAACAAATATGTGTATAACATTTGTGTTTCATTTGAATACAAGGTTATGTTTTGTTACATGGCGGAAAAGTTCAATAAAATTGGAGTTATATATAAAAAAAAGAAATACATATATTTTATTCTATGAGCTGTTTCATTGCTTGACTATAAATGTGAGCTTATATTACATTAAGTCCGTGCTGATTGTGAACTTTTACATTTATCTCTACTTGAATCGGGGGTTCACCCAGAATGGTTTTGTGGGTCCCCAAGCTCTGGGGAGTCTCTCGTTTCCTATCGCCAGACAGATTTGTACACTGTGCAAGAACACTTCTCAGCATTTGTACACTGTGCAAGAATCTGTCTCAGCATCTCCCCTCCTGAAATCCCTCTCCTGGCTTCCAATCAAATCCCGCATCTCACACTCCATTCTTCTCCTCACTTTTAAAGCTTTACACTCTTCTGCCCCTCCTTACATCTCAGCCCTAATTTCTCGCTATGCACCACCCAGACTCTTGCGTTCTGCTCAAGGATGTCTTCTTTCTACCCCCTTTTTATCTAAAGCCCTCTCCCGCCTTAAACCTTTTTCACTGACTGCCCCACACCTCTGGAATGCCCTTCCCCTCAGTACCCGACTAGCACCCTCTCTATCCACCTTTAAGACCCACCTTAAGACACACTTGCTTAAAGAAGCATACGAATAGCACTGTGAACATTCTGAACACATGATACATAAAGCTTGGCCCCCTGCAGACGCACTTACCAGAACTCCCTCCTCCTGTCTCTGTACGTTCCCCCTACCTACCAATTAGATTGTAAGCTCCTCGGGGCAGGGACTCCTCTTCCTTAATGTTATGTTTGTCTAAAGCACTTATTCCCATGATCTGTTATTTATATTATCTGTTATTTATTCGATTACCACATGTATTACTACTGTGAAGCGCTATGTACATTAATGGTGCTATATAAATAAAGACATACAATACAATACTTGCCCAGCGGACACAAAAAGGCTGCGGTGTAAGGGCTCGCTCTGGCAGCCAAGACAAAGATGTAGCGTGATAGGGAGAAGATGTTGTGACTTTCAATCCGTGACCCAGCAGCCATATTTATAGGGTTATTTTTGATTGCAAAATATGGCACAATAAAACTACAAATATCTTGGGAAAGGGGTAGAGAGGGGAGAGAGAGGGGGAGGGGGCAATAGATCAGATCCAAGGGACCCCCTTGGAACACCCAAAACAAATGGGTGTGAAAGGGTGGTTGCTGCTTTGAACACTCAGGTTTTTGTATCTCTGAGTGGAGTTGAATAGATGTATGATAGTTGTTTGACATATTTTGTAATTATTCAAATGAAAAAACCCATCTGAATTATGCATAACAAAATATTAAAACAAAACATTCATCAATTGTAAAAATAACAATGATGAACGTGCATGGCGGCTGTAAGCAACTTGCAGGCATGAATCAAGCATTCAGTGTCCAACCTTTGTCTCAGGCGTGCCAATAAATGGGCACGCATTTGTCGGCGGGTCGCTGTCCTCCTGCCCTCTATATCCAGTTTAAATTAAATTTATAGCTGAACCTAAACTAAGTAACGCTAAAAGCAACCAAGGATAATAAAAACATCAAATTAATACAAACATTTTGTATTGAAAAGAGAAAACTTGAAATCCTAAGTAAAAAAAAAAAAGAAGAAGAATTTGAATGTAAAACGTCCCAATGGGATTTCTGAACTTGCATTTCAGTTAACAATTTCTCAATATTAGGATTGATTTTCGAGGTGGATAGCAGGAGCAGAGGCCACATGGACGTCTGTCAACACAGGTCTGTACTTTTTAACAAACTCATTGCCGAAAACGTCTGCTCACAAAACAAATATGGAGAATACCTTAAATATCATTTTTATTTAATTATTTAAATTCATTATATTTAATATATGTTTTTAAGTGTTATTATAAACTGTTCATTTTCATAATGTATGTGAATATTCATGTTTCCCGTCATCATTTTTTTTTTTTTATATTAAGGATTATTCCTTTCCTTAATTGAATTTTCAGTCTGTTTTTTCTTTCTTGCTCCTTCATCGCCATTCCACATGGGCCACAGGTTGGCCACCTCTGATCTAGTCAAAGAGCTTGACATTAGAATGATGGCATAAAAAGAGGATTCTTCAATATGCATATCTTCGAATTTATTTATTAAGGCACTTTGCATTGATTTGGGTCCTCTTGCATTCTAGGTGATTGGGAAATGGTGATATGGGGTAATATGAAAAGTAAGCAAATCATATTCACATACTTCATGTTGTGTGTCATCTTTGTTGTGTTGTGTGTCTTGCTACCCTCTCTCTGCTTGTTGTATGTAAATTCGCTATTTTTCTGTCACAGAGGCTGTAACCCAATGATGAGAAATGCTTTCCAACCCATCTGGCAGTAACGGAATTAAACCTCCAAGTCTGATCTGGCATTAAACTACCGTAGAGAATTCTAGATCCCAAACGTGATATAAAAGGGTTTCCTACAGCTGACGGTAGATGACAACAGTAAAGCATGCTGCACATATCGACACACAGCGACATTCTTTCATTCTAGACAGTCATTCGCATAAAACAACGTTTATATTTGTCATGTATTTATTACATGCTATTTAAATATTATGGCACATACTGTAACATTGCAAAAGTTGCCATAGCATACTAAAAAAGACAGAAAATAAATTCACTTTAGTGTTTGTTACTTGCAAATTGATATGTCAATTAACTGTTAACTGCACTGATCAACCTTGCAAAGTTACTTAAATTGCCAGATGTTGTTCTGCCAAATATGATTAAGAACCTATCGCTCAATGCCAATATTCACATGCTGATAATGTCAATATCTATTTCCTTCCTCAGAGATAACGGTCACGTTAACGCAATCCTCCCACCACCCTTCCCAAGACAAATTGGCTATGGCAAGTATAGATTCAATGCCTTGGTGATTGTTTGCCCTATTCTACATACTCAGTATTTCCATGTGCTTTAGTCGTATGCCTTACCCAGGCTCAGCACGGGGCATGAATTCATTATTTAAAGGGCTCCACACGAATGAAACAAACCAAATTACATAAAAACATTTTTGAAGACTTGCTGTTGTCTGCTGGCACCTTTGTATGGACTGTAGAGTCTTTTAGTACCTTTGTATATAGTCTTCATACAGTATGTACAGTAGTCTTCAGGCACCTTTGTATATAGAGTCTTCAGGCACCTTTGTATATAGAGTCTTCAGGCACCTTTGTATATAGAGTCTTCAGGCACCTTTGTATATAGAGTCTTCAGGCACCTTTGTATATAGAGTCTTCAGGCACCTTTGTATATAGAGTCTTCAGGCACCTTTGTATATAGAGTCTTCAGGCACCTTTGTATATAGAGTCTTCAGGCACCTTTGTATATAGAGTCTTCAGGCACCTTTGTATATAGAGTCTTCAGGCACCTTTGTATATAGATTCTTCAGGCACCTTTGTATATAGAGTCTTCAGGCACCTTTGTATATAGATTCTTCAGGCACCTTTGTATATAGTCTTCAGGCACCTTTGTATATAGAGTCTTCAGGCACCTTTGTATATGGAGTCTTCAGGCACCTTTGTATATAGAGTCTTCAGGCACCTTTGTATATGGAGTCTTCATGCACCTTTGTATATAGAGTCTTCAGGCACCTTTGTATATAGAGTCTTCAGGCACCTTTGTATATAGAGTCTTCAGGCACCTTTGTATGTGGAGTCTTCAGGCACCTTTGTATATAGATTGTTCAGGCACCTTTGTATATACAGTAGAGTCTTCAGGCACCTTTGTACATAGAGTCTTTTGGCACCTTAGTATATAGAGTCTTTTGACACCTCACCCCAGAGTTAACTTGATTATGTAGAACAGGTCTTGAAAGGTAAGAAATCTGGAGGACGCACAGCCATGAGCCGGTCGTGTCATTAAGAAGCCTTGGTAAATCAGTTACATGTTTGTGTGAATAATGTTGGTTAAAGCCACTCTATTAGAGTAGTGATGCCTTCAAGAAAATGCAGAACAGAATGTAACCAGTGTAAACCAGCAGAAAATCACCACTTAACATATGTATTGAAAAGGTCAAAAACAGTATGTTGGTTACTTTTTAAACTAAAAGTGTTGCTAATGAGGCTACTGAGACACAGGCAAAAAAATGTTTTTGGCCTCTGGCAACTAATAAGGTAGTGCAGAAATGTCCTGACTACGTTTTACCGTTAGCCTGTTTAAAGAAGCAATCAAAGCAATATCCTACATAATATCCTACATATGTATGCTTTTTTTTAAAATAAATCAGTTCTGTAGTATTAGATAATACTTAGTACCTTGCTTTATTATACTGAGCATCTTTTCATTCCTATAGCAGGCTTTAGCCACCTCCCCAGCAGTGCAAGATCTATGTAACACTTTCCTGTTTGTGATCATTGGTTGCCAATATTCCCAGCAGTCTGAGCTGCAAACTGCAATAGATAATGTTACCTTAGTAATATAAGAATACATTGTAGCTTCGGAGATACACTGACGGATTGATTTGAAACTGAAAGGCAGCCATGTAGTGAACCATGGGAAACAAGATTTTGCTGATTGATCACAAGAGAACCAATCAATCGCCAGCTTAGGTAATTAGTTTTCAATAAAAGTAATCAAATGCTGTATATATTAAAACAACATTTTTTTAAGATGCTAGGATTGCTTCTTTAATAGTGTCCTAGTCATGCAATTAGATAAAAGTATTATTCAAGCCTGAATTTGAAAATTAGTTCATTAATTGTTAGTTGTTGATAACATGTATTTAATCAAGACAGATATATTAGATGTAGGTTGTGATAGCATTTAAAGGGACATCCACACAGGGAGCAACATCTTTTTTAAACAACTTGCTACTTTAGAATAATGAAATCACCTGTATAGTAAAGTTAACTTTTTGATTTGTGTGAATATTAAATACATGTTTGTTTCTTAATGGCTCTTCTGCATTTCTAATTGCTTCTGATAATAATGGTTATATAATTACTTAATGAGCAAATACCTAATTAAAACACCCTTACAGTTTTATAAAAGAGATACTCTTATGAGTGCCCAATATTGGGGAAATAACATTAGACAGTAAGTGACATACTGAGAGTCTTATGAAGTTGCCCCAATACCATTGAGTTTTTGCCTGTCTCCAAGTGGGTTCATGACTCCAGCACTCAGGCCTAAACCGACAAAGCTCAGGTAACTCACATAATGTTGCATAACCTAACTTAATGTCACATTAAGACTAACGGTGTATCTCCGAAGGACAATAGCATGAAGTTAAGCCATGTTTTCTTCTGTAAAGAGCACAACCTTAACTATACCAGACGTTAGTGATAATGACAAATGATATGCACTGGATAGGAGCAATGCCAAAACTGGCATAAGGTCACTTTTCTTCAACGTTATGCTACAGTAACATGTTAATGAGTTGTAGTACAAGCATTGTATTTACATATAATTAGCTCTGAGGATACCATGTTAAGTCAGGGAACATAACGTCCATTGCTGTCGTGGGTCACGTCATGTTATGAGCTGATCTAACTGAGCTTTGTGGATCTGGGGCTTAGTGAGTTAAGCTTATGATCAGAATTGAAGAGGAGGACTTCCTCTTATGTGCCTGATGTTACACTAGCAATCGCATTGTGCACATAGGTTTTGAAACCATACTCATGGACCTGATAATAGGAAGAGTATTACTGATATGCAACATAGTTTCCATCACCTGGTATCTGTGTCAAATGTAGTAAGCATAATAGACCTGTGAGATTTCAATAGCCCTACACACTATAATATCATCTATGCCAAACTCTCATACTGGTATTACAAAGTATCACAACCTACTACATGTCTTATCTGGGACCAATCGGCTACACATTTCAACTACAAGAATACAAACTAGAGAGGTGCCCTACTCCACTCAATGTCTCCTGTAGTGTAGGGCACTAAAGGAGGGGTACGACGAAGGAGTCATGGAGCATAAATAAAGAAAGGGTAGTACCCTATAACGTGCACTCAAAGAAAACCTCCAAACTACAGTATGAACTCAATACCTATACAATGCATGTATAGGTACTCCATTATAGACTTTAAGTTAGTGATAGTATGTAAAACTGTGGAGTGACCCAGGCTTGTATTACATAGCATATCACAGAGTTCACGCTCAGTCAGGTTTTTTAATATGTTTTTATGTTGAGTTTTGGTATCTAATAACATTTTATAATTTTGAGTTCATAGTAAGGAGGATTTCTTTGAGTGCACTTTATAGAGTTCTGCCCCTCCTACAGTATATGTACATTTCCACTCCAATCATGCAACCCTTTACTATGAGAGAAACCAACTTCCATTTTATTTAACAGCAGATATTTCTCATTTTTTTAAAAAAAATGCATGGATCACTGCAAACTGCACAAGAAGGTGCGCTAAAATATATCATTACAAAAATGTAAATGTGTCTTTATGTAAATATGTGTTTAACATGCATACACTGGCGACACACTTTATTCGAGCTCGGCTAGTCCCACGAATTCGGGTATACCCGGGTGTATTGAGGTTTGTGACTGTTTTCTGCCCGAGTGCATTGAGTTATTTTCTAGGCAGGGATTGAAGCATTTTATTCCCTCTGGCTGCAATACTGCACAGTATATATATATATACTGCATTACAATTCATGAATTTATGCCATCTGGTAGACACGCGAAGCATTGCAGCCTATTAAATCCTAATCATTATCATTTAACAGATCAGCCGCCCGTCAGCCAGGCATGAACCCAGGCTGGGAAGGCAAATGCAACGGGGCTTGTCAGAGGTGAGGAGCGGCGCATTCCAGGTATCTGCCAGGTACATACCGGGTATTTGCTCGAATAAAGTGTGTCGGTGCAGTAGCTTAATTGTCATGCTAAGGTAAAGATGGTAATGTGGCCATTATAAGTTGCAGTCCCATGTAGGTAATTAATTCAACAAAGCAAAGCATAAAGGAAACCATGAAACTCCAGGACTCAGCAGGTATGAACATGTTTGTGTCTAGTAGAATGCTTATTTGTAACTTACAGATGTAGCCAGCATTATTTTCACTGCTGCGGGGCAAATCTGTGGGAACACGGCCTCTACATCTCATGGCAGCGGGGATCAGCGCAGCGAGATAATCTGACAGAGGAAAACGGACGCCCTGCAGCTGCCCTCCGTGAGGTTTACCTTGCCTGGATCTGCAGCATTTTGCTTTTTTTTTGGGCTGCGGCTCTGGGGAAGGTAAGTCTGGCTACATCTGTAAAATTCATCACGTAAAACTGTGTGGAAAACAAACACATGGCACGTTCACCTTTTTTTCCCTGTTCAGCAATGAAATGATACAAATTGAGCTAGCCAAAATTCAACAGCCAAATTCCTTAGCAGCTATAGATGTCATACCAATTACAAAGCTACTAAACTATTTAAATCCTTGAGCCATGCTCAGGGTATGAGTTATTCAATTCATAAGGCAATCATTTTTTTTCTGGCCAAGAATAGAGGAATGAATATCCAATTAGATGATTACTGTATCACTTCATTTTTATAAAAATAAATGGGCTAGCAAAATCTGCCAAGTGTAAGCTTTTCCATGCCTGACTCACCAGCAAGTAAACTATAACATGTATTTTTTTCTTTTATTTTGATGTACGGACAATGAAAGCTGTTATTATTAATATAAATAGCCATGGAAGAGCACACATTCGCAATGCATGATTTCCCATTTGGCAGAGGTGGAACCCATATGATGTCGCTTAGGGAGAGACGTATAGAAGAAGTGTGGTGATATTTTTTTATATTGTGCAACTTGATGTGCATTTGCAGCCCTAATGCCACTATTGGATATGCTGTGCAGCAGCTCCCCAGTGCCGGAGAAGAGATCCCCTGAATTAAAACGCATGGGATTCAGCTATTCTCTGGCACAGGGAAGTAGCATCACAATATACAGTATTGAATAACAACCTAAGAAGCTCTGCAGAAACAAAGTCAAAATTGCATTTGTGGCATCTGCAGACGTACCCCTACTTAATATTACTTTTTAGATTTTTAGGTAAGGGAGGATAGTTTTCTTTATGCAAAACACAGCTGACTTTTGTAGACATTTTATTTTAAAGGACCACCAATCGTTCAGAATATAAGATCATTGCCATCTGACTATTTAAGATATTGAAGGTGTAATTCATTGGTAAGAACATGGCCATTAACCCTTTGGGTGCCCTATAGACGTAGCTACTATGTCATGGTGCCCATCACGTAGCAGCTACGTAATAATGTACCTGCTCATTTTACTAGGGGAGATCAATGAGGAAGTGGAACAGAAGGGGGATGACGCCTCCCCTCCCGTTCCATCAACAGCGATGGACTGATTACATGATCGCGAGTGCCAGAGGGGCTGTAGCACTCTGGTGCTCTCCGGCACACAAATGGTTAAAGCCTGCGAACCAGGTTTGATTCTCAGTGTCCGCTTTGTGTATGTCCTTGGGCATGTTACTTTATCATCCTGCACCTCAAGCACCAAAGATTAGGCTCTTTGGCCCAGGGACTGATTGCAAATTTGCTGAATTAATTCAAATGAAAAACCCCTAGTAAAAAAACAATAATTTGCGAAGTAACATTGCTCTTTTCATTGCAGTACGGCGGACAGAGATAAGAGACTCTAACATCCCCATTTAAATATACAGTACAACAAAATAATTGTGTTCATGTATTTCTAAGAACTAACAGTTTTTGTACCTGTATCAAGGCAAAAACTAAAAAAATGAAGTTTTCTTTGATGCCGCGACCAGAGGCAGTTCATTATGAAGCTGCTGATCTAGAGAGCATATTGAAGTAGAGAAGAGAAGAATATTTTCACTGCAATAAATGATTTCAGGTAATTAATATGTGATTGAAAACTGCAGGTTGTTCATATTCCCCTTTAAATATGCGGTATCAGTTGCAAGATATCCTTTATACATACAGTATGCTTAGACCATTATGAAGTAAACAGATGAACCGTGGCTCTTCGGATTTGTAAACAAATTTAAGCTTTATTGTGACATGAATACAGACAACGTTTCGGCCTCTGTATTGGCCTTTCTCAACTTGAGAAAGGCCTATAGAGAGGCAAAAACATTGTGTGTACTCATGGCACAATAAGGCTTAAATTTGTTTAAAAATCTGAAGTGCCCTGGTTCATCTGTTTACTGGATATACTGGATTATTTACCCGTCTTCCCTGGGACCAGGAGCACCGGTAACTGTATCTTCTTTCTTGATACTTTTGTGGTGTGCAGCATGTACCCCCAATTTTGATAGACCATAATGAAGACATTTACACATGCAGCACAGATAACGATGAGAGCATTTAGCAGGCATACAAAATAAGAGTTTAAGATTTTATTTGTACATGTTTAATTTAGTTGACAATTTAGTTGTTAGGTGTGTTTCCTTTCCTGGAAAGTATTCATCAAACATCCAGTAAAGATTTGTCATTTGCAATAGCTAAACAAGTACATATTTTCACACTGCAGCTTACATTTCTGTATGTAGATTTAAACAGTTGGGGGGATATTTTAGTAGCTGCGAGAAGTGCATTTCCGTGCGGAAAGAGCCCTTTCCGATCGAATTTGCAGGTTCCCGTATTCTGAAAGCCCTGCTTGAATGTTCAAACCATGTGGGGAAGGCTTTTTTAGAAGCGGTTTCATTCCGTTCCGAAAATCCAAGCTTTATGGCAAAATTAGCTCAAACGCACAATGTTTCCCAACTTAATGGAATTCTACTAGCTCTGTTAACTCAAAAAAGCAAAACCGCTTTAAATAACTTGCATATTTTTTCTTTCCACATGGTCTCAGTTGATGCGGAATTGTACCATTACAAGTCACACCACGTATTTGAGCTCCATTAAGCATGCACTTACCTAATTAATATGCCTAATTAACTATTCTATAGTAATTTCGGCCCTTCTACAGTGCTCGCTAACTCTTGATGTACATGGCTGAACACATTTCAACCCCTATGTATTTATTATTACACACAAATACATTCATATGAACTAAAAAAGACACAAAAAACAGCGCACAACGCTCATAGTGTGTTAAAAATATAATGTGAAGCATAATAAACTGTTAATAAACTGCGTACATCAAAGATGAAATATTGACAGCATTTCAAGGGACAAGTTACCCAAGCACCAACCAGCCAAATGAGCCGTCTATATTCAGATGTCATCTGGGGTATCACGGGATCCTGTCTCCAGGGATTCCACGTATGCCACAGGGCGTCCCAGCCCGATCGATCTGCGGCTTAGTCACCAGTGGTGCTGTATAGGTAGATGGTAGGTAAGTCCCAGGTAAACAATGCCCCTGTTAGTTCTTCATAGGTGGTAGAGGATACTGTAGTAGCACAGAATCGATCTAGGTGTGGCAGATCGGCAGATAAATGAGGATATCGATATCTGGTCCCTCTCTTGATCCTCTAGCCGTTCCCTTAGATATTCAATGTAATTGGAATATTCCCACATTCATCTATCTGAATTAATTATTTCATTTAGATCACATTATATATACTTATTTTTTGTGCTTCGATTTTGATCCTATTTTTAATTCATTTGTGCTAATATTGTTATTTATGCTGATTTTACAATGTTCTTTTCTTCTTCTGTTCCAGCCTATTTCGATATAAATATCTATATAATTTTTATAATAATGTTGTTTTATATATGCTGTTCCATATTTTACAATCCTTTTGTAGTAATAAATACCTTTTTGCTAATGATTTAGCCAGTAGACATATGTGTGGTGCTGGAGTTACCGCTCTACTCCCCTCTGATTGGCTGGTGACGTTGGAGCTGCCGACCAATCGGGAGAGAGCAGGGGGTATTTCAATAGCTTAGAATTGGTCTTTCAATATTCCCTGATGAAGAAACACTTGCATTTCGAAACATGTTGGAATTATTCCAAAGACTTTAGTGAGCTGAAATAAAGACATCCGTACAGTACCCTCTGGGGTTAAGTAGCTAATGCGGTGGAATCTCGGTGCTGGACCGCAACATGACGCGACTGAGTGATGTCATCCGAGGTGGACGGAGCGGCGACAGTACACAGTGCAGCCCAGATCTGCCGCAGCTATATCGATTCTGTTCTACTATCCTCTACCACCTATGAAGGACTAACAGGGGCATTGTTTACCTGGGACTTACCTACCATCTACCTATACAGCACCACTGGTGACTGAGCCGCAGATCGATCGGGCTGGGACGCCCTGTGGCATACGTGGAATCCCTGGAGTCAGGATCCCGTGATACACCAGATGACATCTGAATATAGACGGCTCATTCAGCTGGTTGGTGCTTGGGTAACTTGTCCCTTGAAATGCTGTCAATATTTCATCTTTGATGTACGCAGTTTACTTACCGTTTATTGTGCTTCACATTATATTTTTAACACACGGTGAGCATTGTGCGCTGTTTTTTGTGTCTTTTTCTGTAATAGCTTGGTGGGTGTCTGAGCCACCCCCATTCTACAGCTGCAGACGCTATCGTGAACTACACTAAGTATTTTTTTAAATATTTTTTTATATACTTATAGCATCACGTTGTTTACATCACTTTCACTGGGGGGTTGTGTATTAGTGTTTAAATTGTAGTAGCGCACATTATTTTGTTTTCTGTATTCATATGAACTACCTGGGCCACATACCCCAGGACATACTTGAAAACGAGAGGTAACTCCCAATGTATTACTTCCTGGTAAAACATTTTTATAAATAAATAACATGACATGCCTGATTGTCTCATTAAATGTCTGGAGGTCTAATTAAAAGGCACATAGACTAAATAGCTACCTATTTAAACCCCCATTTTATGAGCTTAACGTTTTAATATGAATACGTGGGGCACCATGGAGGAGTAATGAACATCATTGGGAACGGTCTCTCATAGAATAATAATGAAATTTTTCATACTTCAATAACTAAGAATCTTATTGTCACGGGAGACCAGAACTTAACCCAGGGATCAAGGCACCAGACAGGACAAAGCAGTTCAATAAAGATGTTTTATTCCAGCCGGAGCCAGCAAGCACAGCTCAGCACAGCTCAGCTCAAAAAACTCAATCAAAGATACACTAAAAAAAAAAAATGGGGCATATGGGGGGAATCCTAGTCTACTAAGTTCTGAGCACCACATCACAGGCTTACCCAGGGCTTGCTTCCACTCTGCAATGAGGAAGGGTCTGTCCAGACTTCTCTGGTACAATTCACGGCAGAGCACTTATAAAAGTCCTGCTGAAAAGTCCTGCTCTCCCCTTCTCTGGCACAACTACAGTCCCAGAGCGTGATGAATATTTGATTTTCCTGCTAGCAAGGCTCTCAGTCTCCTTTTCTGGTGTTTATGTCAAAGCCTCGGAGCACACTGCTTACGTCATCTGCATGACAGGATCCAAATGAGCTGAGCACTGACCAGGTTCCCTTTTGTTAGTTTCCCTACTGCCATGGGAAAGCATGGTAGAGGGGCTGGCGATCAATCACAGTGCGGATGCTGCACACGGACCATTAAAGAGCTGAACGCCCGCCTGCATTGGCCAATCAGGGTTGGGGGCTGGCTTAAAGAAGTTAAAGGGCTTGTGGAGGGAAATTTAAACGGAGCAATGGGAGCAGTGCCTACCAGAGGGACTCAGCAACGGCTTCCCCTGGCCAACAGGATATCACCCGCTGGGCTGGCGCCGCTCTGCCTGGGCAGGCAGTCATTTGATCCGTTTTTCGGGCAGATGCCCCTTCTGCCCAATCTTCGCCCCTAGTTACTTTCCTCTTTGTAGCCTGCACCCCTCCAGTCCCAGCAGCAGCCATTTTCTCTGGACATGCGGGCAGCACACAGGGTTTCTCAGCCCTGCTTTATTGTTTGCACAAGCACATTTTTTACTTGCAATACACTTTTACATCAGATGCAGGGGCTACCGAGCATGTAATAACCAGTTTGCTCAGGGGTCTGGAGGCCGGATGAACCCCGGGGAAGGAAAACAGGGGGCTAGGGACCAGGCTTAACCTTTATTTTACTGGTTCCTGGGCCCCTTTGCCATCACAGTTATCAAAACAAATATTGAGCTATATTGTTATAAATATAAATATGGAGCATACATGTACATACAGTTATGATATATTGCAGGCTGCATATTAGCTATGAAGAAGATACAAGCCATATCATTGGACGTGGAGTTTGCATGCTCTGTTTAAACATAAGCTAAAAAAGTATTACGATTTCACTTTATATTGTTACCAAGTTATTATTTAATGTTATTGGTGAAGGAAGCACTTTCCCAAAATGTCATGTCATATTTTGGGACCATGGGCATGCAAATAACTAATTACTTCCTCTTACTATCTCTGTACGTTCTTCCTACCAACAAATTAGATTGTAAGCTCTTCGAAGCAGGGACTCCTTTTCCTAAATGTTACTTGTATGTGTGAAGCACTTCTCCCCTTTATGTATTATTTATGATTGTCACATATATTACTGATGTGAAGCGCTATGTACATTAATGGCGCTATATAAATAAAGACATACATACATACATACATACTTCAATTACCCATTTCCTTTTGTTTGTCATTTTGATTTTATTTTATTTTTTACACATTTTAGGACTTAATATGATTTTGATTTTATGAGCATATTTATTATCTCAAAATATGAAGTATTTACTAGTATCAAACAATTTTTTTAAATCTTGTTATCTCTAAACTCACAATACAAACTCAAATTATTTTAAAAAAATATGTGTTTTAAACATGTTATTTCCAATATTGAAAGTTATGTTAATTCCACTTGACACCAAAAACAAAGTACAATCTGCGCAGATTGGATGTATAACCACGCGGAATGTCAGTTTTAATAAGACGCGATTTGTGATACAGAATACGGCAAGTTGTCCACTTTTATTCCAATAATAATGACCCTATCAAGCTGGATAAACTCGCAGCAACTACAATATCCCCCTTGTTATTTGCACTAAATTGGGAAAAAGGACTGCCTATTTCAAACTAACCTATTTTACTTGCATACATGTAATCAGATCTAGCACATATGTGCTAATTATGTACATAAGCAGACCCTGTTCTAAATACTAACAAATAAATGTACTAATAGGATAGATAACATAGAGATGTCATAAATTGAACCTTTTCAGGTTGGGCTAAAGTCGTGAGTGAAGTACTTCAGGGATCAGTACTGGATCTGCATAGAGAGCAAAGTCTCCATCTTTGCTGATGACACTAAATTGTGTAAGATACTGTAGTAAAAAAAAATCAGAGCAGAATGTTATTTCTCTCTAGAAGGACTTGGTTAGACTGGAAACTTGGGCAGTTAAATGGCAGATTATGTTTAATACAGATAAATGTAAGATTATGCATTTGGGAAACAAGAATATACAGGCGACTTACAAATTAAATGGGGAAAAATTAAGTAAATCCTTGATGGAGAAGGACTTAGGTTTGCTTATAGGTTATAGGTTTAGCAATAGTGCCCAATCTCATGCAGTAGCTACACAGGACAATATGAGCTTATCTTGCATTAAACGGGAAATGGATAGAAGGGAAGTAAACATAATAATGCCACACCTTGAATATGGAGCACAGTTTTGGGCACCACTGCATATAAAATACATTATGGAACTAGAAAGTGCAGAGAAGAGCCACCAAATGAATAAAAGGGATGGATAATCTGATTTATGAGGAGAGGCAACTAAATTAGATTTGTTTACATTGGAAAAGCGGCATTTTACAGGGAATATGATAACTATATACATCTGAACCCCGTTATAACGCGGTCCTTGGGGTCCACAATCCCGAGACCGCGTTATAACCGGGGTCGCGTTAAAATTTCACCGGCTCTGCACGTGCTCATCTCTCTGCTGTCCACATGCTCATCTCTCTGCTTTCCTCTCCTCTGCCCACGTGCTCATCTCTCTTGCTGCCGTCGTGTGCTGTGTCATTTTTAAACATTCAATGCTTAATGCTTTATTGATTACCGGACACATACAAATTGAACATTAATACATTTTGTATAAAACACATGCAGGGATCGAACTCAGGACCTTCTCATACCAATGCCTTACCTCATACCTCTACACCACAGGCTCGGTATAAATTTATTTATCCTCTACAACACATTGCCACAGAGTACATGTCAATGCAAATGTTATGTTTATTCCTAGATGTCTGTGACCTATGGTGTAGAGGTACAAACCAGCATATGAAAGGACCTGGGTTCAATTCCTGTATGATATGGTATAATTTATAAATTATTAAAAAATTTAAATAATCATTTATAAATTATTATTTTAATTATATTGTCTAATTTATAAATGAATAATAAATAAAGAATAAATAAATAAAATAATAATAATTATTATTATTATTAAGTAATAAGTAATAATTATGTATTCATAAATATTTATTAATAATTATTACTTAAGTATTATGTATTAATAATTATATTATGATTATTAATTATATTATGATTATTAATTATTATTAACAATAAAGAAGTATTAATAATTATTAATTGTTATAGTAATAATCATAATATAAACAATAATTCATTACTAATAATGAATTATTAATAAAGAATTATATATGAAATAAATTATACTTAATTATTAATAAAGAATTATTACTTAATAATAATAATTATTATTATTATATATTATTTATTTATTATTATTTATTATTTATTATTCATTTATAAATTAGACAATATAATTAAAATAATAATTTATAAATGATTATTTTAATGTAATAATTTATCAATTATACCATATCATACAAGAATTTAACCCAGGCCCTTTCATATGCTGGTTAAGGTTTGTACCTCTACACCACAGGAGCTGTGTGATGTCACAGACATTGAGGAATAAACATAACATTTGCATTGACATGTACTCTGTGGCAATGTGTTGTAGAGGATAAATATATTTATAGGTTATGTTTTGAGTTCGAACCCTGCATGTGTTTTATACAAAATGTATTAATGTTCAATTTGTATGTGTCCGGTAGTCAATAAAGCATTAAGCATTGAATGTTTAAAAAAAAATGACGCAGCACACAACGGGAGAGATGAGCACATGGAGCAGAGACAAGCATGTGGAGGAGCAGAGAGATGAGCACGTAATGGAGATGAGGAGAGAGCAACACGTGTACACAGCCCTATGAAGTGAGGAGAGAGATATATATGCCGGTAAGGCGGATTTCAAATCGGGAGCCATACTCAGACCGCGTTATAAGCAGATTCGCATTGTAGCAGATCGCACTATAACGGGGTTGAGCTGTACAAATATATTTGGGTAGAATACAAGGAGCTTTCAAAAGAACTATTTATCCCAAGGACAGTACAAACAACACAGGGTCACCCGTTAAGGTTGGAGGAAAGGTGATTTCACTAGCAACCCAGGAAAGGGTTCTTTACAGTAAGGGCAGTTAACATGTGGAATTCACCCATGGAGACTGTGATGGCAGATACAATATGTAAGGATGTGCATATATATATCTAAAGGTTCCGCGCTGTCAATCACAAAGGCAGCGCCATATTAGTCATTCTGTCAGCAAGGTCACTGTGTACAAGTTGGGCTGCGCATGCGCGAGAGAAGCACGCGAAGGGCAACCAATCTGTGGAGACTTTGGGGGCTTGAACTCTGAACTCCGAACTGCGAGAGAGTCAGCTGAGGCTGAGTACCAATCGGGTGCGAGACTCTGGATAGAGGAACCGGATGCGTGTGGGCGGTGGGTCAGAGCAGAGAGGGAGGTGAAGGAGGAGGTTGGCGGAACCTCGTGTGCGCGAGCGGAGGGTCAGTGACCCGTCCGCTTAGGTGAAAGGTATCCCCCCGGCCCGAGGAGTATTCCCCTGTCATCGTAGGGTGCTGTTTTGTAAGGACGGCCTTAGTTGGTAGGGACATTTCCCATTAGTGTGATTTGGCTGCGGAGCTGCGGCCGCCATCTTGGATTGGATACAGACGGCGCTGCAGCAAGGAGTGACGGCGAAAGGCTGGAGCAACGCTAGGACCCTGCGTGAAGTGTGATGGTCATCGCAGTGACCGGAAGGTATCACTGTTTATAAGTGCACCTACACCGGTCACCAGGCGCTGATCCCGCCTCCCACTAACTAATTGGGCCAATTGTGCAAATCCTATGGTACCATACCTATACTGGTTATAAGACATACTCCTAGGGAGAGTGGCAGAGCCACCTATGTACAGGACATTATCCCTAATAAGGTGTGGCCGAGCCACGGTGTGTGTGTGTAATGTTATATGTTTATTCTGCAGATCATTTGTTCTTTATGCATGATATATAAAAGGTTGCTGTTGCATAATGCTGTTGTGATGTTCTTGCTCAGGGTATAATCTCTATCATGGGGATCCTGGACAAGTGGAGGCGCTGCACCGCGATTAATAAAGGTATGACCCCAGGCTCCCAAATAGCGGAGGCTCAGAGCTCCTGAGGACACAGGTACATGCACCACAGTAGTTCCTTATTGCAGGCGTTCACAAAAAGGGCTACAAATAGATACATATCTTTTTAAAAAAAGGCTGGACTTTTTTGTTTAGAAAGGAAAGGTACACAGGAATATACCAAATAAGTAAACATGGGAAGGATGTTGATCCAGTGAGAAATCTGATTGCCATTATTTGGAGTCAGGAAGCTATTACATTTTCCCATTATGAGACCTCATTGGATGATATTTCACTGGGGTTTTTGTTTGACTTTTTCTGTTTGCGTCACCTTGCGATTTGGGGGGTGTCAATTGGAGGAGTTTTTTGGAACAGTGCATGATATTTGAAAGTCTAACAACATTTGGGGAACCTAGTGAATCATGTTAGTATTTTTAGTCTTTACTGTCCTATCTGTGGTGCAATCCTTTCCAATAGTAATTCACAGAATATGCTATTATTTCATGTGAGATTTAATTTTTTTATTGAAAACCCGTCCAATTAATTTAATTTGTCTTTTTTTATTAGCAGAAATATTATATATCAACTAAGGAGAGGCTGTGTCTCCAAAAATAAATAAATGAATGATGCATTTAACGGGTTACAACTATGGACAGACTGTCACTGACACAAGTGAAATGCAATGTTAAGTGTAACTGCTCTTGCTTCTGGGAATAAGACAGCGTACAGTGTGAGATGGACTTCACACTACTAGAAAAGCAAGAGTTGTTTTATGAATATGTAACCCCTTGTGTGCTGAGCTCCACACACACACACTGCCCCCGCACAGATTCCTCTACAATGTGCTCTAGACATGACTGCAAAGGACATGAGCGCAGCCAATAATAACGGCTGTGGAAGAGGAGGGACTAAGAAGGAGAGGAGCCTTTAAAAAGTGGGGGGTGGCCATGTTGAGATGAGTTCTGCGCAGACCTGAGGGCTATCAGGTTCCCGTCGAAGATTGCAGAGAGTGCACGTGGCAGCAGGAGCAGAGAGTTACAATTCGGAAGTGATCGAGAGATCAAACACCGTTGGAGGGGATACTCAACAGCTATAAAAGCACAGTGGTACCAAAGATTCACACAAATGCATAGGAGATGCAAAATAAGATTTGGCAATTGTAAGGAAATGAAAAGGGGAAGTCACTACATCTAACGCTCTAAATACAAAAACATGGAATTTATGTTAACAAAAATGCATTTAGAATCGCAGGACCAACCTACATAACTAATCGCTTTTTTCAGAGGAAACATAACCCAAATAAAAGAAAAAACCTATACATTATATAATCATGATAAGTATCTCGACACATTCTAGACCAGGGGTTCTTAAGCTGTGGTTCGAGCAGGTCCAGGGTGTCCGTGAAATAACAAAACAAAACATTTTTAGAACTGCCTAAAACAGAACGGGAAAAATAAAAAACTAATTCAAACTAATTATACTTAAATTGTGCAAACAACTATTAGCAAACACAAAGGATCTAGGGGTCCATAAGTTCAAAAAGGTTAAGAACCACTACGCTAGACCCTCAATGCTACATGTTAGCGGCAACATAACAAACCCACAGGTTACTGGCTGTCTCCATGTCTGAAATGTGGATGTTGTGCCATCTTTGCTGGTCACTAGCCTATGGTAATGAAGAACATCTTGACCTGGTTTTTTTTCCATCCAAACAAGCAACACACATTTAACTTGAAGCAGTTTTGTAGATCTGAGAGCTTTTTGAAAGTCTCCTACAGTTTCTGCTCCTTATGAAAAACATGACTCAAAATAATATCAGCGACATGGGCTTGCCCCACATAGCAGACCGAAAAACAACCAAAATGCCTTACACTATTGTAGCTTTCTTTCTTAAACAGATATACAGTAATCACCTTTCAAGAGAAAGTGTTATTTTTTGTCTCCTGTCAAAAATTACTATGGGGACACTATATGTACAGTATCTAGTGTTGCAACTAGCAGATTGCTCCTAAAACTGGGGCGATATGTATAATTTTGACTCTGTGTCAACGTATGACGTTCCTTTGTTCCACTTTTGGTCCACTTGTGCAAGTGAGCATTTTAAAGAGAGGGTAGGGGAGTTAGGAAAGGTAAAAGTCAGTGTCATATTTTTATGAGATGCATCCGTTTTCCTAAAACTGGTCCAGTGTTCCACTCTATGTCAAATAAATCAACCAGGTCAGAGATGGCATTAATCTCTACTCCTAGAGATCTGTGCCACACATACAAAACAAGATTAACAAACTTCAAACATAGGTCACGGGCAAAAATTAATGCAGATTAAAAAATGTACTCTGTGTTTTGGAGCAAATTGCACCATCTTGATACAAATCCCCTCTGTTTTTTCTTTCCAGTTGTAGAAGGGTAATTCTCTATTTTATGAGTCACATACTGTACTGCATGCAATCAATCACCTGGGATGTATTACACATCTTAAAGACATGAATTCAGTTTGATCTTAGATGGGCCTGTGCAAAGGAAAGTTTTCGACTGCTGTTGTCAAGAATTGAGCCAACTATATACCATATCAGCCCAAGTCCTGAAAAGTTCCAGCCACACAGTACGTGGAAAATGAATTTAATCTAAGCTACTGGAGTTTTGAATCCTACAACATATTTCTTGCTTCTCACCGATTACCAGCAGGAATTCATTTTTCAAGCATGCAATGCAATTCTTCATAGATACCTCCCTTTAAGATTGGCGAGTGAGTGTTAGTAGGGTGTCTGATAACAACGCACAGGAAATATAGCCGGCCTTGCATGACACTGCTATCACATAGTAAAGTAATGATAGTGGCGGTCTCCTGCTAATTTGTAAATCGTGGGCAAACTGATTTAAGATTGGTTGAGCAACGTATTGTACATAGTGACTGTTTAACAATGTAATAGCAAACTGCAGCAAATACAGAGGACGGAGATAAGGGCAACAACAGCAAGGAATGTGCCAGTAATCGAAATGTGAAAGAATTTAACTCCTCTCTGGCATGGCTTGTGGAAACTTGAGAGAATACATTAAGCACATTGACTGGTGTTATATTTTAGATTAATTCCCCTGTCGCACAGCTCGCATCTGTTATGGGAAGTGAAACAGGAATGGATAATCATTTTAAGTCTCGTTGGCTAAACATATACATTGGGTCTGCTGCAGTCCATGCATTCCAATTTGTCACTTAATCAAGCAGAACTGTGTAAAGAATGCTTTTCTATTAAGGAAGAACAAACGGTAGCTTCAAGGCTTCTCCGCATTTTTACATTTTTTCCATGTGTAACTTTTTCTTGTCCTTACGAAACCTTTTATACAGACAGTGGCATTTGTTTGAAAAATACGAGCCATAGCAACCGGCCTTTGCGGGTGATGTACCAGCTGACTAGCAGATGTTACACTCTTAAAAAAAAACTTCTGTAAATAGTTCATCTCTGAAATAATTCCCCATTACTGCTTATTGTGATGCAATAAACATACCATGAAAATATCATAGAAAATGATGACACAAGCCAAAATGTTCCCCCCATTTGAGCTCACATCCTATATATTTGTTAGGTGTCAAAAAAAAATACCAATTTAATATTCCTACTGATACTGTAACTCAATCACAAATCGTGTCACATGTTCCGAATTATTTTCTACGGGCAATACTGTATGTACAGTAGTACATAGTTTTATTCATTCTAAATCTATGGATTCAGCATAATATTATATGTAAACTAATGCACATAAATTTGTGATTTACGAGTAGCTGTGCAGAAGTAATGCAAATGTACATAGACACATAGTCAGACATATGTATGTGGAGGTACAGTACAATGTGCAAACCCTCCTTCTCTTAAGTGATGGTGGCATCTGCACGCTATAGCAGTGTCACACCTTGCAGACTCCTCCAGTACAGAAGAGAATAAGTCTGTGATCAGTTGCAGCGTGGCACTGTAATTCTGTACAATAGCATTACAAGGCATGATTACACATTGGTTATCAATAAAGAAGACTCATGATAACTATTTACTAGCTTTGTGAACACTGTCAGCAGCTCCATGTGAGCAAATCTGTCTCAAAAACAGGTGATGTGCCAATACAGGTGAGAATATATATGTATGTATACATATGTATGTATGTATATATACATATGTGTATATATACATATGTATATATACATATGTATATACGTATACAGTATATATATAGTATATATATATATATAGTATATATATAGTAATATAGTAATTTAAGCAGCCGGCACTCCAATAGTTATCAGGTAGGTGCATGTCCCAAAAAATATATATAAATATACGATACCATTCGCACAAAATAAGCAGACACCTCTCAGGTTGAATAATTAAATATATAATATAGAAAACAAGACACAAATCTCCAACGTTTCCGCCCCACAAACGGGACCTTCCCCAGGGTACCCCGTTTGTGGGGCCGAAACATTGGAGATTTGTGTCTTGTTTTCTACATTATATATTTAATTATTCAACCTGAGAGGTGTCTGCTGATTTTGTGCGAATGGTATCGTATGTGTGTAATATATATATATTTGTGAAACTTTGGAAAATCCAGGCGAAGAGATCTGAAAAAATAAATACTATACGCAAATGTATGAGCATTTCAGGAAAAAAAATTATATATATATATATATATATATATATAAAAAATCCTGAAATGCTCATACATTTGCGTATAGTATTTATTTTTTCAGATCTCTTCGCCTGGATTTTCCAAAGTTTCACAAAGTCAGATTTCTTTCATGAAAGTAACTAAGTAAGTGAATCTGTTACACGTCTCCATATTATCTTAAATTCTCATTAGAGCAACACCCTCTTCATCTATTACACAGTAACATACCTCTGACTGCTTTTTCAACCTCGGGATCAGGAGGACTAAATCGAGTCACTCGCATCATCGTAGGAGACAAGGCGATTGAAAAGTTAGTTTGCCGGTTTGATTTCGTTTCATCTAAGAATAGAGTTTCCTATCAAATACTCTACTTTTGTAAATCTCTGCCACGCTGACCTGAAATGTCCAGCTCCTTTTCTTCTCCTCTTATATATTAACATTTCACACAGGTTAACCCTGGTTGCTTTGTGCCTGTAAGATCTGGCTAATTCACACACTTCCTTGCTTTATTCTTGTACAATACCTGCAAGTCAAACTTCACTATGCAGAGCGCTGCTTGAACTCAGTACAAAGACAGCACCTCCTCCGTGAGACCTCCCTCAGGCAGGCTTGCTGTCCTTCTGTACATTAAAACATTGTAAGGTTAAGCACAACAAAGGTCTTGGCCTGTGTCTTGCCACAAGGCGTTGGAGGCATAACGGGCCTACATTCCCCAGGATGTGGATCATTTAAAAATAACTGTACAGTCACGGTACGGTAAGCGGGTCTCTGCTGCATAACCCGGCATTTTCTGCTCCACTCTGCTTCTTAACCCTTTCCTGCCCGAGTGGCCAACAACAAAACATGGTGACACGAGAAAAATATTTACAACAGAAATCCATTTCTAGTTATCCATCCGCCTCTCTAAAAATAATAACACGGTTATCCTCACATCTTACTGTAAAAAAAAAAATGGACTTGCACTATAATGGGGTTGAAATCTACACTAGAGGTAAAAGCACAAAAATAAATGTTGTTTGGGACCTGCTATAAACCAGCAAATATTTGTGAGACTGTGGAAGCCGAACTAATTTTGCAAATGGAAAAGGCAGCAAAACTAGTTCATGTTTTTATTATCTGGAGATCTACTGGAGTAATGAGATTAACAGTACAGCTACAGGTACGCAGGTTTATGGAAGACCAATACATACCCAAATTATTATGGAACCAACACGGAAAGGGACATTCATTTTAAACAATGTACTGTAGAAGTACGAACAAATATTAAAGTGGGGAAATATTTAGTAAACAGAAAGCATAATATGGTCACATATGAAGTACAGTCATTTATGAAAAATAGTATTATATGGCATCAACAAAAACTCTTAATTTTAGAAAAGCCGATTTTAGTCAGCTAAGGATGATTCTATGAGGAATAAACTGGGATGAAGTTCTTGCAGCGATAAATACAGAAGATACACAGGCAGTCTTAAAGCATTGTTAGATGAATTCACTTGGGTTATACATGTAAACAAGACAAATCCATGCCAATGTGGCTAAATAAACAGGTAGGGATGAAACTGAAAGGGGGAAGTACGTATTTATATTGCTGAAATCACAAGGGATAGAGGCATAATGTCTGAATTCTAAGGAAGTTAACAAAAACTCACAAGGAAGCAGTGGTGTAACCACCGTCCCGCTAAACCCAAGCGCTCAAGAATGCGGGGCTCCAGCTGACGCTGGAAGTTGGGCCCGGCGGCGGCCAGAGGTCGGGCCCAACTTCTGCATCTGGCTGCTGGTGCTGGGGCCTCTGATTGCTGCTGAGCCCTCAATTTTCCCCCTCCCCTGCCCGTTTCCTCAGTCGACACCAACTTCCACTCTGCAGCTTCTGACACCCAAGCGGCCGGGACAGTAGCAGCCATGCAGCCACTAGCATATACAACATCAAGGTAAAAAGTGGGGGGAGGTCTGTGTGTAGAATTGAGTGTGGGGGGGAGGGGGCAATTGAGTGTGGGTGGATGAGAAATTGAATAAGGGGGATGAATTGAGTGTGTATGTAGGAAATTGTGTGAGAAGGGGGGAATAGGGGTGAGGAGGAGGGGAGAGTGAGGAGGGGGAATTGAGTGAAAGACAGGTAGAGTAAGAGAAGGAGGAAGAGTGACAGAGAGGGAGGAAGAGTGATAAAGAGTGGGGTGAAGTAAGAGGGGGGAGAGAGAGACAAGGGGGAGACAAATAAAGGGGGGGTGAGAGAGCGACGAGGTGAATAAGAGGGGGATACCATGGAATTTCTCGATTTATTTAGCAGTTTTTATTTGTGGGGCCCTGTAACAGGGACTTACCCCTGTTAAGAAACGTGCCTCTAATCCAGCAGTGTGCTGGTTAATTACACACCTGCAATCAATCAACCCCACCTGCCTAATCAGAACGCTGTCAGAAAAAGCCTGTTCTGAGACACAGGAGGAGAATTCCTTAGTCTCACAATTAGGGGCTGAACCAAGGAAGGACAAATATCTTGAGCTGCAAAGAGACTGCGGGCTGATAGCAAGACAAAGGGGAGCAGACCACTCTATACCTGGACAGACATTACCTTAGCATACAAGGGTGCTGACCCAGGAGAGCAGAGTTTTTGCTGTGTTCTAGGGACAGGCGCAATAAAGCCTAATTTTAGTTTCACTTTAAACAGTCTCCATTGCGTACTGTACCTCTCTCTTACAGGCCCTTTAAAACTTTTTGCAAGGCGACCCAAAGAGTTTAGTTACTACGCCACTGCAAAAGGGAAATCAAACTAGCAAAAACTGACAATGAAAGAAGGTTTGCAATGAAAAGCAGGCTCAACTCTAAAAAGTTCTTCAAGTACATAAATAGCAAGATATTAGGTAAAAGAATGTACAGTACATTAGGACCCTTACAATGTGAACTGGGGAAGCAAATTATTGGTGAAAAAGCCAGGATATTAAACAATTTTGTTGCCTCTGTATATACCAAAGAGGAGCAAATTGCAAAAATGTAACTAAAATTAGAAGCCACAACCTCAATATTAACAAATAATTGATTAACGGAAGAAGAAGTGCAAAGATGCCTTTATAAAATTAAGATAAATAAAGCACTGATGGCATGCACCGAAGGAGCTAAATTAAGTAATAGCCAAACCCTTACATTAAATATTCAAAGATTCAATTTGAACAGGCTCAGTACTGCAGGGTTGGTGTAAAGCAGATGTGGTGCCTTTATTTAAAAAGGGATCTACAGATGTTGAAACCGCTAACAAACCTATTATCACACCATAACATGATGCTGCTGTCACCAGTTTGAACTCATTATTATGTGATTTGCAATTCAATTGAGCTGCGAGTTGCAAAATAGTGCGTTTCAGCTAATTCATCAAGCAATTTTGCTAATTACGACACAATAGTGGGGGCAATATCACCTGCTACATCTCTTTATCACAACCAGGGAAATACAGACCCGTACGCCTGACATCAATAGTGGGAACGTTTCTTAAGAGATATTATTCAGAGATACATTATGAATAACATTATAAGTACAAGTCATCATTACTTTATGAGGGATATGTCATTCCAAACTAAACATATTCGTTTCTTTGAATAGGAAATTGGTCTAGGTGAAAATACAAATGTACTGTAGCCATTATGGCAAACCATGGCACATTGCAGAGGGCAAACACAACGCGCCGGCGGGAAATGTGGCCACTGTTTTGAATTTGTTGGCATGGCTGTTGCATTATTTCACCCGTGGGAGTACACCACTGGTTGCAAGAACGTTGGTTACATCTGTATTTCCCCCTGGATTGAAAACTGTTTAAAGGATAAGTAGCAGAGTTGTCATAAACAAAACTTTTCCGGTTTATCTAAAGTTGTAAGTGACGTCTCACGGTTCAGTACTGAGGGCACTGCTTTTTAACTTGTTTATTAATTACCTTGAAGTAAGCATAAGTCTCCATCTTTGCTGAAGACATTAAATGATGTAAGGTAGTACAATCATAGCAGGGTGTCATTTCTCTGCAGAAGGACTTGGGTCAACTGAAAGTTTGGGCAGGTAAATGGCAGATGAGGTTCAATACAGAAACAAATGTGTATAAAAAAGCAAGAAATATTAAAACTATTCTGACTCCAAGTAAATTAAAACCCACTACTATTGGTACAATACCAATGAGGTTTATTTCAAATGGCAACTTTTTATGTGGTAGAGGCCGTTATCTTACGTGTAAACATTTAGATAAAACAGATAGGATCATTTATTTTTCAAACAAATCTAAACATTCAGCTATGGGGCATATCAATTGTCTGTCAACATATGTAATTTACATAATTTCATGAGTATGTGGTCTCCAATATATTAGAAGGACGACTCGTGCATTAAGCACACGCTTCCTGGAACATTGTCGCAATATAATTCATGGATATAATTAGCATAGTCTATCTAGACATTATTTCCATCTACATAATAAGGATCCTTGCTCTCTACCTAGTGTGGGCATAGAATGTATCACCTCATCCATAATGGGAGGAGATATATGCTTTGGGTACTTTGTCTCTAAGGGACTAAATGAGTGTATCGACACCACTACCATTGTTTAGTCATCTTCTCTCTGGTTCTGTTGTTTGAGTTGTCTCTGAGGGTCTGTGTTTGAATGTGGACTTGGTCCACATTACCGTCAGGTCAATTCAAGCATTAAAATACACACAATGGACTGGAACAATCATTAGGTTTCAGAATCCCAATCATTACTTTATTATCCCTATCTTCCCTTCCCCTACTCGCTTTTCCCCTCTTCCACCCTCCCCTCCTATTCCCCTCCTATCGTTTCCCCACCCCCACCCCCCCTATATTTCTTTAAACTAATTATTTGTCATAATACTATCAAATATATATATGAAAGGCAGGGTTGCAAACCTGTCTAAAACATGTGAATGTGCTCACAAGTGATATTCTTTATTGGCTATATGCTATACGGTGGAGGTTTTTTGTTGCCTTTTTCACCTACCATAACTTAAAAAACAAATATTTATTTATTTTTAAAGTTTTTTTTACAGTGCTCCCACTACAGCAAGGGATTGTTGGAATTTGCATGTCATTTCCCAGAATACCTTGCTGAGGTGGAAGCACTGTATGCTAGGTGTTAATGGTTGAAAGGCAGGGTTGCAGACCTGTCTAAGACATGTGAATGTGCTCACAAGTGATATTCATTATTGGGCGCACGCACGCACACTTTAAGTTATGGTGGGTGAAAAAGGCAAACAAAAATCCTATATTATATACTTAGTTAAGTTATGGTGGGTAAAAAAAAGTGACAAAAACCCTCCACAGCAAAGCATATAGCAAATGGAAATATTACAGTGTGCTCATTTGCATGTCTTAGACAGGTCTACAACCCCTCCTTTCACCATCAACCAGCACACAGCACTCCCACTGCAGCAAGGGATTCTGGGAAATGACATGCAATGAACACACAGTGCCACCTTTTGCTTCAAAACCTTTAACATGGTTCCCTATAGGCTTAAGCTTGTTGCATGGTCACAGCTTTGAGCACAGCCAGGGTTAAGATGCATAGCCAGTAAACCCGCCCACAGACAGCCGTTTCGACCTTAATGGGTCTCATCAGTGTGGGGTTAGTTACACTGGCTATGTAAAAATGAAGCAAGGATAGGTTTTACCATACTTAGTTAAGTTATGGTGGGTAAAACAAGTGACAAAAACCCTCCACAGCACACCATGCTTTGCTGTGGAGGTTTTTTGTCACTTTTTTTTACCCACCATAATAATATCTTCTAAATATTGTGGAATAATATCTAATAAATATTTTCTTTAGTCGTGGTACAAATTGAGGTTTTTGCGGCAAACTCCCAAATGTCTTCCCAATCCTCTTTGTTTATTGTTAAATTTAATTCGGCTGCCCATTTGAGCATATAATCGTGGCCGGGGTTATCGACCTCTGTCTCTAGACCAGCATATATTTTGGTGATCAACCCCTTTTGATTAATGTTATTTCTACATAGACTTTCAAAGCTCGTGAGCGGAGGGAAGTCCAATTTCGGGGAGATCCTCAGACTATTTTTAACATTTTTTGTGTGCTTTAGATATTGCTTAATAAATGTTATACTTTTGAATACGCTTGAGTGCTTTTTTTAGGCATCTGTTTGTTTCTTGTTACTATAACTATATAAACAGTGGAGTGAAAAATATTGTGAACCGCAATGATAATTACTAGTAATGTACCGAGTACCCGGAAATTACCCGTTACCCGGTGCTTTTTCAGCTACCCGGAACATACTCGGACCCAGCAGCAGAGGGCTGGGACCGGCACCGGGTTGGAACCGGTGCCGAGCAATTCCAGACCAGCTGAAAAAGACTTCAACACTTACCTGCAGCCAGCGACGGAGGGTGAGGAAGACCGCTAGGGAGGGCGAGAAGGACCACGGCGATATCGTTGGAGCAGCAGCAGACATCCTGGTGGCATTGACAGCAGCAGACGTCACTGTTCAGCCGGCGGGAGCAGCAGAACACAACACACAGCTGATGCTGGTGGGAGCCGGGGAACAATGTGGCCCGGAGCAGGAGTGTTCCTATTGGACACTGCACACACTCACAGCACCCTGCACACACACACACACACACACACACACACACACACACACACACACACACACACACACACACACACACACACACACACAAACACAGAGCACACTGCATACATTCACAGCACACTGCATACATTCACAGCACACTGCATACACTCACAGCACACTGCACACACTCACAGCACACTGCACACACTGCACAGCACACTGCATACACTCATAGCACACTGCATACACTCACAGCACACTGCATACACTCACAGCACACTGCACACACTCACAGCACACTGCACACACTCACAGCACACTGCACACACTCACAGCACACTGCACACACTCACAGCACACTGCACACTCACAGCACACTGCACACACTCAGCAAACACTCACAGCACACTGCATACACTCACAGCACACTGCATACACTCACAGCACACTGCATACACTCACAGCATACTGCATACACTCACAGCACACTTCACATACTCACAGCACACTGCACACTCACAGCACACTGCACACACTCAGCAAACACTCACAGCACACTGCATACACTCACAGCACACTGCATACACTCACAGCACACTGCATACACTCACAGCACACTGCATACACTCACAGCACACTGCATACACTCACAGCACACTGCACACACTCACAGCACACTGCACACACACAGCACACTGCACACACACACTGACACACACACAGTCAAATACACACACACACACACACAGAGACACACTGTCTCTTTAAGGGAACTTGCTCTCGCAAGACGGAAGCAGAAGCAGGACGCAGAGACAGGGAGAAGAGCTGCCAGATGCCGGGTAAGTGCTGTGTGCTGTTGCCGCTGCCCCACCGGGTCTGGGAACGCTGGGAGAGTTTGCAGCTTTTACCCTCCGGTGGACACATTACCACCAAAAAAAAAAAAAACCTTAAAAAAAAATAAAAAAATTTGGCGACCATTTTTTCTTCGCAACCCCGTTTATAATGCGGTTGTCGCGGTGGCCCCCGAGGACCATGCTATAACGGGGTTAAGCTGTATATGGGACATTGGTTGTACTATCAATTATTGGTGCCTGTGGCATTAAGTACTAGTCCCTCTAACCCTATTAGGGTAACTTTATTGCATTATACAGCTTATTGGGAGTTGTTCAACTGCAGATGTTTAAATATATAAGGACTTGTTTTTCTGATGTACTGGCGTTCTACACATCCAGCATATATTTTGGTGATCAACCCCTTTTGATTAATGTTATTTCTACATAGACTTTCAAAGCTCGTGAGCGGAGGGAAGTCCAATTTCGGGGAGATCCTCAGACTATTTTTAACATTTTTTGTGTGCTTTAGATATTGCTTAATAAATGTTATACTTTTGAATACGCTTGAGTGTTTTTTTTAGGCATCTGTTTGTTTTTTGTTACTATAACTATATAAACAGTGGAGTGAAAAAGTATGTGAACCGCAATGATAATTACTAGTGATGTACCGAGTACCCGGAAATTAACCGGTACCCGGCTTACCTGGCGCTTTTTCAGCTACCCGGAACATACTCGGACCCAGCAGCAGAGGGCTGGGACCGGCACCGGGTTGGAACCGGCGCCGAGTAATTCCAGACCAGCTGAAAAAGACTTCAACACTTACCTGCAGCCAGCGACGAAGGGTGAGGAAGACCGCTACGGAGGGCGAGAAAGGACCGCGGCGATATCGTCGGAGCAGCAGCAGACGTCCTGGTGGCATTGACAGCAGCAGAAGTCACTGTTCAGTTGGCGGGAGCAGCAGAACACAACACACAGCTGATGCGAGCCGGGGAACAATGTGGCCCGGAGCAGGAGTGTTCCTATTGGACACTGCACACACTCACAGCACCCTGCACACACACACACACACACACACACACACACACACACACACACACACACACACACACACACACACACACACACACACACACACACACACACACACACACACACACCACACTGCATACACTCATAGCACACTGCATACATTCACAGCACACTGCATACATTCACAGCACACTGCATACATTCACAGCACACTGCATACACTCACAGCACACTGCACACACTCACAGCACACTGCACACACTGCACGCACACTGCACGCACACTGCACGCACACTGCACAGCACACTGCATACACTCACAGCACACTGCATACACTCACAGAACACTGCATACACTCACAGCACACTGCATACACTCACAGAACACTGCATACACTCACAGCACACTGCATACACTCACAGAAAACTGCATACACTCACAGCACACTGCATACACTCACAGCACACTGCATACACTCACAGAACACTGCATACACTCACAGCACACTGCATACACTCACAGCACACTGCACACACTCACAGCACACTGCACACACTCACAGCACACTGCACACACTCACAGCACACTGCACACACTGCACAGCACACTGCACACACTGCACGCACACTGCACGCACACTGCACGCACACTGCACAGCACACTGCATACACTCACAGCACACTGCATACACTCACAGAACACTGCATACACTCACAGCACACTGCATACACTCACAGCACACTGCATACACTCACAGAACACTGCATACACTCACAGCACACTGCATACACTCACAGAACACTGCATACACTCACAGCACACTGCATACACTCACAGCACACTGCATACACTCACAGAACACTGCATACACTCACAGCACACTGCATACACTCACAGAACACTGCATACACTCACAGCACACTGCATACACTCACAGCACACTGCATACACTCACAGAACACTGCATACACTCACAGCACACTGCATACACTCACAGCACACTGCACACACTCACAGCACACTGCACACACTCACAGCACACTGCACACACTCACAGCACACTGCACACACTCACAGCACACGGCACACACTCACAGCACACTGCACACTCACAGCACACTGCACACACTCAGCAAACACTCACAGCACACTGCATACACTCACAGCACACTGCATACACTCACAGCACACTGCATACACTCACAGCACACTGCACACACACAGCACACTGCACACACACACTGACACACACACAGTCAAATACACACACACACACACACACACACACACACAGAGACACACTGTCTCTTTAAGGGAACTTGCTCTCGCAAGACGGAAGCAGAAGCAGGACACAGAGACAGGGAGAAGAGCTGCCAGATGCCGGGTAAGTGCTGTGTGCTGTTGCCGCTGCCCCACCGGGTCTGGGAACGCTGGGAGAGTTTGCAGCTTTTCCCCTCCGGTAGACACAATACCACCAACAAAAAAAAAAACCTTAAAAAAAAATTAAAAAATTCGGCGGCCATTTTTTCTTCGCAACCCCGTTTATAATGCGGTTGTCGCGGTTGGCCCCCGAGGACCATGCTATAACGGGGTTAAGCTGTATATGGGACATTGGTTGTACTATCAATTATTGGTGCCTGTGGCATTAAGTACTAGTCCCTCTAACCCTATTAGGGTAACTTTATTGCATTATACAGCTTATTGGGAGTTGTTCAACTGCAGATGTTTAAATATATAAGGACTTGTTTTTCTGATGTACTGGCGTTCTACACATCCAGCATATATTTTGGTGATCAACCCCTTTTGATTAATGTTATTTCTACATAGACTTTCAAAGCTCGTGATAGGAGGGAAGTCCAATTTCGGGGAGATCCTCAAACTATTTTTAACATTTTTTGTGTGCTTTAGATATTGCTTAATAAATTTTATACTTTTGAATACGCTTGAGTGCTTTTTTTAGGCATCTGTTTGTTTTTTGTTACTATAACTATATAAAATGTGGAGTGAAAAAGTTTGTGAACCGCAATGATAATTACTAGTGACGTACCGAGTACCCGGAAATTACCCGTTACCCGGCTTACCTGGTGCTTTTTCAGCTACCCGGAACATACTCGGACCCAGCAGCAGAGGGCTGGGACCGGCACCGGGTTGGAACCGGCGCCGAGTAATTCCAGACCAGCTGAAAAAGACTTCAACACTTACCTGCAGCCAGCGACGAAGGGTGAGGAAGACCGCTACGGAGGGCGAGAAAGGACCGCGGCGATATCGTTGGAGCAGCAGCAGACGTCCTGGCGGCATTGACAGCAGCAGAAGTCACTGTTCAGCCGGCGGGAGCAGCAGAACACAACACACAGCTGATGCTGGTGGGAGCCGGGGAACAATGTGGCCGGAGCAGGAGTGTTCCTATTGGACAGCCAGCTCCTTCCCGTCAATAGGAATGCTCCTGCTCCGGCCACATGGTTCCCCGGCTAGTAACAGACTAGTTACTGACATGTACACTGTTTAATGTGGCTATACAAATTAAAACAAAAATACAATATGGCTGCAGGGGTCCCCAATCTCCTGATGACATTGCGCTTGTATTGGCTCCCTATGCCCAGGACATATTTGAAAACGAGAGGTAACTCTCAAAGTACTACTTCCTGATAAAACATTTTATAAATAAATAAATAATACTTCATGAATCAAAAGTCAGTAAGAGGGTTTCTGGATTTGTTTAGCAGAGGTTTTTTTTTAATCAATGAGATTTCATTGAAGTCCATGAGACCTCAAAATCATTGAGACAGACTCCAAATCAGCAAGACTCAGCTAATCATCGATATAACATGTCTGAGGTTGTATCCCATGTAAAATATTCTTGTTTAGAGGAGCACCGAAAGCTGGAATAATGGGCTTTTGTTTCAAAAGACATCCAGTTCAGGTAATCATAAAGAAAACTAAACAATCAGCTTTAAAGATTGGTATGTGATCACAATATAACAAACATTCATCATGGCCACAATCAAAAGGGGAGCAGTCCTGGGTCCAGCAGTGAAAGGGGCCCTGTGATAGGGTGAAGTCAGGTACTGATAATTATGCCTGTAAACATACATCTGAGTCCTTCATCCAGCACTCAGAAGGTTAACCCAGTAAGAATACTTGGGCAATCAGGAAGTAAGCTGAGACAGCTGACAATCAGCTTGATAAGGAGGCTACTGCTGGTAGTAGGTGGCTGACTCAGACTACAGAGCTGTCTTGTGCAAGCTAAACTCTCTCTAGGGACAGATATTCCCAAACAAATATACAGAAAGGACTTTAATATTGTTCCATAACTATTGTGGTATATGTTTAGGGGTTGGGAACTGGACAAAGCCAGCCAGCCCGATAGGGCCTGGAATGTTTAGCAATATCTCCCTATGGGGAGTAGGCATTCTTTTTATGAGTTTTGTTTTGCCTTAAAGGGACAGTGTGCCCAAATGTTTATTTGTGTTCTTGAGAAATAAAGCCTCTCAACATTTGGTTTACCCTGAAACTGCACGTGTGGACTATTGTCTGACCATGTCTACAGGTCGTCTTGCCACAGGCCCGGTCAGCGAACCTGGAAGTTGAATTTCAACTTCCAGGACTGCCAATCTCAACAGGTGGACACCTCCCTATTCCTTAACAAGGACTTCTGTGCTGGGCCCCACAAATGCTGGTGGTGGAACCGCTCTCTCTTTTGACACTGTCTACAGTATACAATATTGCCACTTATAGCTATTGACAATAGCATTATTTTGTATTAAGTTTAATCAGAATAACAATAAATAGATTTGCTCCATAAGTTAAAAATCTATAATGTTTGTTGCTCGCACATGATTTCGCAGAAATTTGAAGATGAAAAACAGTTGACATATTTCACAATATATCTGTTCATAATTTCCTTTAGGTGTCAGATCTGTAATCGGTATTGTACAGTACACACAGTACTTCCAAATAAACCATAATGTAGCATCGCCCTAACCAGAGTTCTCTCTGTTATGCTAAGAAATAGCTACAACATTTAACTCTGTACAAATGTCCACTAGGGAGTAGGCTGAGACTGCAAAGGATGCTGTACAGAACGAAGGAAAACAACTCACATATCTTCAATCACTTGGACATAACCACAGAACAATAAACATATAGTACATGCTTACTTAAGTACCCTGTTTGGAGAAATAGAAAGCAGATGCTATGACCGACATATTTTAGGCATGTAGTTGTGAGAACTATTTCCAAAAATATGACTGTCCTTGAGCATTACACTCACTGCTCGATAATATGTTACTATAAATAGTACATACAGTATGTATTGTTATACTATGGTAAAGTGTTGTTAGAATTATCAACAAACAAATGCATGATATAGTACTGTAGCAAGTGGAAATACAAGAATTGTAGTTTAAAAAAGGAATCACATTGTGATTAAAATGAAGTTGTTCCCATTTTTAGAGTTCAGAATATTGTGCTAATCTATTTTCATACTGTATGAAATACAATCAACAAACAGAACTACTGATTATTCTAAAGCAAGGTTCAAACTCTGAAGAAATGCCTTGTGTTAACTTTGTCCAACCATTTTACTGAAGTATTTGAATTACAGATGGGTGACTTCAGCAGGATTGAATGTGAATGCCAGACGGAACAAGTGTTCTTGCGATGTTTATTACTTTTAGGCTGTTCAGTATAACAAACTGATAAGTAGTGGTTTGGACATTATTTTTCTCATTCTGATAATATAAAGCAGAAGTTCCCAACCTTTGTTTACATTGTGCACCCCCTGCTAGAAAATATGTAATACATCGTTTAACCTACTCATCAGACTATTACTAACAACATTGTTTGACAGATGCCAGGCAGCATAGTATCCTGAACTTATGAGTGGAACACACGCTTAATAACACCCCAAACGTCGCCTCAGTGCGTATAGACAGCAGGAGGCAACAGTGGGTGGGAGAGGAATAGTGGGTGTAAGAGAGGGAGGAGGAAGAGGGAGGTGAGAAGGTGAGGGAGGGACAAGTGAGGGGGGGAACAGGTGAGGGAGTGGTGAGTGAGAGAGGGGAAGGAAGAGTGAGGGGGAGTAAGAGAAAGAGGGGGGAGAGAAATACATGGAAGGAGGGAGAAGATGAGGGGGGAGTGTGAGAAGGGGGAGAGAAATAGAGGGGTGTGAGAGAGTGAGGAGGTGTGTGTGTCGGGGATGGGGTGGGGGAAGGAGTGTAAGAGACTGACATTGGAGGCCCTGGTGGAAACTCTACTCCTGGGCCCTGGGAAAGCTGTCGGTGGCAATGAGTAACACTAAGGTGGTCGAGCACCTGTTAACTGGTCTTTGTGTGAAATATTTTGCTTAGACAATATTTTGCTTAGATCTTATTGTTAGCTAATGCCAACACCCTTTTTTTGCAAGCTCTAGCCACATTCATATTACATCTATTATTTATATCATATTTCAGTTCCGGAAGATTTACTTCAAATGCTACAGTATCTAGACCAGTGTTTCTCAACTAGGGTGCCATGACCCTCTGCCACAGGTGCCGTGGCCCTCAGGGGAAACATCCTGCTGGTTGCTGAGCTGGCACATTCCACTCTGTAGTAAGACTAAGGATGCGGCCAGGCAGGGAACGGGCGCGCTTGTGCGCTGCGCCCTGCTCGGCCGGGCAATTCGTGGCTGGGTGCGCGCTCGTCTGGGGGCGCGGCCACGACATCACGGAGCTGTTTCGCCCTCATTGGGTGAACCGCTCACATGACGCGCTTGCGAGGGGCAAATTCACGCTGGCCACACACATTGTCGTAATGTGTTTCATCGTGGCCAGCGTGAGCGCGCCTGCCTGCTCAGCACCACCCTGGCCGAGGCCTCAGAGACTGTGATCTGCCTGTACTCCCTCTCCTCTCTCAGCCTGGCACAGAAGAGAAAGAGGAAAGGCAGATCGCAGCCTCAGTGATGGGAGGGGGTAACCAGGCTATCTAATAATGGTTAAGCCCTCTGGTTACCCCTGAAACCGTGGGGTCTCTGGTAGCTACATAAGCACTATAAGCCAGGGACCAGGGATAATACATGTTGAAAATACAGTGAACCCTGCTTTTTTCTGTTTTCTTGTTCCCTTGGCCCTACAACTGTGAGATTTCTTGTGTGTCAGTTTTAAGGGGGATATTTGGGTAGAAATACTATTATTTTGTTTGCAGGAGTTCGGGGGCCGAAGTTACCAGTAGTCCCTTAATTCTCCCCAGCGAGAATCAAACTAACAAACTGATAAGTAGTGGTTTGGACATTATTTTTCTCATTCTGATAATATAAAGCAGAAGTTCCCAACCTTTGTTTACATTGTGCACCCCCTGCTAGAAAATATGTAATACATCGTTTAACCTACTCATCAGACTATTACTAACAACATTGTTTGACAGATGCCAGGCAGCATAGTATCCTGAACTTATGAGTGGAACACACGCTTAATAACACCCCAAACGTCGCCTCAGTGCGTATAGACAGCAGGAGGCAACAGTGGGTGGGAGAGGAATAGTGGGTGTAAGAGAGGGAGGAGGAAGAGGGAGGTGAGAAGGTGAGGGAGGGACAAGTGAGGGGGGGAACAGGTGAGGGAGTGGTGAGTGAGAGAGGGGAAGGAAGAGTGAGGGGGAGTAAGAGAAAGAGGGGGGAGAGAAATACATGGAAGGAGGGAGAAGATGAGGGGGGAGTGTGAGAAGGGGGAGAGAAATAGAGGGGTGTGAGAGAGTGAGGAGGTGTGTGTGTCGGGGATGGGGTGGGGGAAGGAGTGTAAGAGACTGACATTGGAGGCCCTGGTGGAAACTCTACTCCTGGGCCCTGGGAAAGCTGTCGGTGGCAATGAGTAACACTAAGGTGGTCGAGCACCTGTTAACTGGTCTTTGTGTGAAATATTTTGCTTAGACAATATTTTGCTTAGATCTTATTGTTAGCTAATGCCAACACCCTTTTTTTGCAAGCTCTAGCCACATTCATATTACATCTATTATTTATATCATATTTCAGTTCCGGAAGATTTACTTCAAATGCTACAGTATCTAGACCAGTGTTTCTCAACTAGGGTGCCATGACCCTCTGCCACAGGTGCCGTGGCCCTCAGGGGAAACATCCTGCTGGTTGCTGAGCTGGCACATTCCACTCTGTAGTAAGACTAAGGATGCGGCCAGGCAGGGAACGGGCGCGCTTGTGCGCTGCGCCCTGCTCGGCCGGGCAATTCGTGGCTGGGTGCGCGCTCGTCTGGGGGCGCGGCCACGACATCACGGAGCTGTTTCGCCCTCATTGGGTGAACCGCTCACATGACGCGCTTGCGAGGGGCAAATTCACGCTGGCCACACACATTGTCGTAATGTGTTTCATCGTGGCCAGCGTGAGCGCGCCTGCCTGCTCAGCACCACCCTGGCCGAGGCCTCAGAGACTGTGATCTGCCTGTACTCCCTCTCCTCTCTCAGCCTGGCACAGAAGAGAAAGAGGAAAGGCAGATCGCAGCCTCAGTGATGGGAGGGGGTAACCAGGCTATCTAATAATGGTTAAGCCCTCTGGTTACCCCTGAAACCGTGGGGTCTCTGGTAGCTACATAAGCACTATAAGCCAGGGACCAGGGATAATACATGTTGAAAATACAGTGAACCCTGCTTTTTTCTGTTTTCTTGTTCCCTTGGCCCTACAACTGTGAGATTTCTTGTGTGTCAGTTTTAAGGGGGATATTTGGGTAGAAATACTATTATTTTGTTTGCAGGAGTTCGGGGGCCGAAGTTACCAGTAGTCCCTTAATTCTCCCCAGCGAGCAGGCATGATTGGCCAGTACGCGGTGTGAATTACACGGGGCAACCCAGTGTCCCCCAGACTCCTGGATTTCGAGCCCAAATATCCCAAATCCATTTCCCTTATATGTATAAGGTTCCCCAAAGTGTATACTTTATTAAAGTGTATGTTATAATGTTTTAGACATTTGTTATAAGACTCCATACAGTCAGCAAGGGTGCGCAAACTGGGGGAACCGCCCCAAGGGGGTGCAAGATTTTCCTGGGGGGCGCGGGCGGGTGCAGAGGCCCTGGGCTCTTCCCCAATGCATTTAATTTAATGCCGGGGGATCGTGTGGTCTCTGCAACTCTCAACTTACCGGAATTCAGAAGCGTGGTGACGTCACATGACCCATCGCCATGGCAATACGGCATCAAATGACGCCACAGGGTCACATCACATGACCCCGTGGCATCATTTGACGCCGGAAAACAAGGTAGAGAGGTGCGCGAGCGCTGGGCGGAGTAGGTAGGGGGGTGCAGCTTCAATAATTTTCGCGCCACTGAGCAAAGGCATCAGCATAGACGCCGGCATGTCTGTAGAGAGTCCGTAGTTCAAAAAGGAGACAGGATGTTGAGAGGTGTTGGGGTGCTAAGTGGCTGGGCCGGGCGGAGGACTGGGTTCCGGAGAACAGAGACCCCCTGTGCGGAGGACCTTCTGGTTGGCCAGATGTAGTGGAGCCTGCCCAGTAGGTGGCAATGGATTGACTGTGGGAAGCGGCAGAATGTCGGCGCGTTTCCCATTGGTCAATTTGTATGTCCTGCCCACGGGGCAACCCGAGCCAGCTTGGCATGCCCCCTTCTCTGACATCAGCCCAGAGACGAGCCCCTGTTTCTATTGGCTGGTGGGGAGAAATTCCCACACTCTGATTGGTCGCTCCTCCTACCTCCATGCTGAACATAGAACAGCGGAGGGTATGTAAGGAGATGGCCTAGTCAAAGTACCAGACCATCTTGTGGCTTGAGTCGATAAAGCTAGGGCAGGCTTTTCAAAGTTGCTCTGTTCCAAATAGCAGAACAACCGGCTCCGTTTTGAAGCTAGGAAAGTCTGCCCTGCAGAGACTAAGTCAGACTCATTTTAGAACGTAGCGGTCGTGGCCAGCATTCTTGCCGAAATCAGTTCCAGGAGTATCGGGACTAGGTCCCAGTCAGTAGTGTCTGCTGAATCTCGGTCCAGGATGTGCAGAACAAGGTTCCGATCAGGGTAAGCCCTTGCGAGCGGGCGCCCTGCACCTAGGAAAGGCTAGATCTCATACCCCAGACCCCAGTAAGTGTGTATTTCTGTATTTAGTTTTTTGTTGTATTTCCGAGGTTTTATCCAATTAAACCCCATTTTATTTCACTGCCTTGTTTTGCCTATTGAATGATCCCAAAAATACAAATGTGTTAAAAGACCTTGTCTACCGTGACAGCCTCCCTGCCTTGAATGTGAAGCACTGTGTGTGATAGAGAAAGGTGATGCGTGTGATACTGTATGTGTGAAGGGGGGAGGTTTGAGGAAAAGGATGTGTGTACTCTGTATGAACGGGGTTGAGTTAATGTGGAATATGTTGTGAATAATGGTGAGTATGAAGTGCAAGTGAGTGAGAAGGGGGTGAATGTGATGCGTTTGTATGTGAGACCGAGAAAGATTGCATGAGGTCTGATGAGCAGGGGTGACCTAAGATTTGCCCCAAGATTTTAAAAATCCTCCAGGGTTGCCCGATCCCAAAAAAGGTTGAGAACTACTGATCTCGACACTCGTTTCTTCCCTTAACTCTATATTCATGCTTTGAAGCAGTGTACAGTAGCTTAAAAAAATTGTATTGAAGAAAAGGAACATTATGCGATTGCAGTGCTGTTAACATTCTACTATTCATACTATTTTGTATACTTGTTGGAAAATGTTTTTTCTGCACTCACAGAAGTGAAAATATCTCATTACGATGGCGCTGTGACATCATGTGACGCCACAACATCATGACGCTGCATCGTCTGAGGAGATGCCACGCTGGACAAGGTAAGAAGCCCCACAAATGTCATCGTTCCAGTGGCACTCTGTTGCCGCCTTACCTCCAGCACTGAAAAGGTTAAATGCTGGGTTATAGTTTGTGAAATAATTTAACCCTGAAGAAAACAGCCTTAGTAAAAGATTATCAATTAAATTTCAATAGTTTTGAAAACCATCAAATAAAAACATAACTATACTTTGAATGCTACAGTATGTATCAGTTTCCCTTCAAAGTACATTAGCGTTCCATTTACACAAGTATATTATTACCTTATCAACAATGAAGCAAAGAAGAATGTCAATGTTTATTTTACACAGGTTATTATGTCCAGAACCTGCACTATAATGTAATGGGTAAGTTAAATATGCACTAACTCAGAAAGTAATTCAGTAAAATTAACATTTTTAAAGCAGGCTCTATGTGTTATTTCACACATTATTAACTTATATTTCAATTCAAATAAGCTTATAGCTGGCAAATGTCTATTCTGTAATGTGATCTGAAACATAATAGGCTTAATCAGAGATAAATTAAATTAGCCAGCCATGCATACCACATCATATTTGTTCTGTGTAGTTATTAAATACATTTTCGGTTATCAGTTGCGGGAGGAATAGTGTGGGCAAACAAACTGTACAAGGGGTTCAGTAATTTTATGTTTCGGAGGCTCAATGGATGACATTTCAAATTTTTTTGTAAAAACATTACATGACTCTTACAAGTAATACTGGCACCAGGTTACATCTCATAAATGATGCAACTTTACTCTGGGCAAGTCTTCACAGCAGACTGTAGTAATGAATACCTAGACAACAGATGTTTGGTGTGGTTTGAAATCAACAAGGAGCTTGTTACACAAAGGATATTTGAGTCATAGTTTACGGGGTTTAGAACGGACTAAAAGTCTGTCTAAGGAACACTATTTTTCGGAATATTTTTATTTTAAGGGTTTTAAATAAAGACATTGTCAAGACATTGCTTGCTAAAAAAAGTACTTCACAATGGATTGGCCTCACAGCAATATGTAGATATAATTCACATAAATTGTAAGATCTATGGGGCAGGGATTTCCTATTACTTATTGTATTAAAATTCTCTGTACTGTATTGTCTCTTTTTTAAAGTGCAGATAATACTGTGGGCACTATATAAATAAAGCTATACATACATTACTGTATATAGAAACACTGGGTACAACTACAATTTCAACCATTTTTTGACCCTGTGGCAGGACGGCCTCGCGGTGGGTTCAGTAAGAGTCCCAAACAGTGGGTAAGGCTTTTAACTTCAGTGGTTTATTTTCCACAATCAAATAAACATTAGGCACACTGTCACTTTAAGACAAACACAAAACATAAAAAGAACGCCTTCTCCACGGTAGGGAGGCTAACTATACAACATAAGCCTAGCCTACGGGCTGGCTGACTAAACTAGTTACCAGCTTTAAATAACACATTCATCTTTAGTGAAATAAAATCAAGTCCCTATCTGTTTAGTGGGGACTCCATCCTATGAGGGTCAAGGCAATCCACCTGGATACAGCAACCTGATCAGGGCAGCTCTGTAGTCCGAGACAGCCACCTACTACAAGCAGTTCCTTCCTTATCAAGCTGCCTGACAGCTCTCTTAAGTCAGGCCTGATTGCTCAGGTACCTCGGACAGGGTTAACCCTCTCATTAAATCATGCCTGCTGGTTTCAGCAGTCAGAGGTATGTTTCCCAGGCATAATTATCAGCCAACGACTTCACTCTGTCAAAGGCCCTTATTCAATATACGTCCCACCTCCATTCAAATCAACAGGACTAAAATCATCTCCAGCATACAGTGTAGCAGGGACCTAACCCTGTCTCAATGAGGCTTCAATTGAAAGCCTTTAGTGGTCTGAGTAATCCAGCAGAGAGCTGGTTAATTGCAGCCAAAGTCAATTAACCAGTCTCCACTTGGCAAATCAGACAGGTTAAAAAGCTGCTGGAAACGGCAAGAGGGATACTCCTGAGCAGTCACAACTGTGCTGGTAAAGGAAATTATGTCTTGAGCACAAGGCTGTGCTGATAAGACCCCAGGAACCAGACCCCTATTCCTGGGCACAGAGGACCCTGGAACTCGCCAGAGGCTGCCACCTAACGGACACCATCCAGACTCAGAGACTGCCACAAAGGGCCCCGCTTACAGGTACCTCTTGGAACTTTGTGGGTTGTACGATGGAAAGAGGTGTATCCTCCCAGCCCTGCAGATCGGTACTGGGGAAGTGAGTTGGCCCTTACAAAGGGGTAGCCTGTTTTATTTATTTTGTGGTTTCTGCAATGTTTCAAGTGATGGACTGAATAAATCCATGGTTTAATTTCCCCTAAATCAGTCTCCCTGGTTGTACCTCTGCATTTCTCTTAGATACAGAATGAGGACATTAGACTTCTAAGAAAATAAAGACATGATCATAGCTTCTAAATCAATAACATCTTTAATTTTGTTATATTTTCTCGTAGCTTGCCATGATGACCAACAGTATATATATATATATATATATATATATATATATATATATATATATATATATATATAAATGGCTGGCTATACAAGAAATGAATAGTGTATTTTATCTGAGACTGAATATGTAGACCAGTGCATTTTACATGAATTCAAATAAAGACTCAGTGAAAAGAATGAAGTGGTGGATACATACAGTACACGGTGGCCCTTATTCTGTTAGGTGTAATAAGCGCAACTGACGCGCTCTCTCATGAAAGCCTTATTGATTTTAATGGGGCTTTTCCTGCTACAGCACATCATCTGCTCTTATCACACCTTACAGAATAAGGCCCTATGGCTCTTAATCCCTTTATTAATTTAAGGACATTTTATAGGTGAAACTGAACAGTCTAGTTTCAAGAAAACTTGTATTTGCAATTTAACAATTTACTTGAGTTACTGTAATTAGTCATGTGTCTATAAGTAGACTTTTTATTTTACATCATTATACAAAGATTTACTGCTTAGGTCAAAATGAGAGTTTGACATCTGTATTATGGTACTACTTAAAGACATTAACATGCGTAAAAAAGGTGAATATCACTGGATTTCACCTACAGTACAGCAGGTTTCAAAGAATTAACAAAAAGTCAGAGCCTGACTTTCCAGCTACTGATTTTGATTTCATATTTGGCAACGCATTGGTACCAAGATTACCCACAACTAAGGACTAGCTGCTCGCCTTTGCGCAGTCTCCTTGATTTGCAATGTGCTGATTTTGCTGTATTTTCTGTCAGTTCACCAACTTGTTTACAACAATTTGTAGAATTGCTTTTTTTTCCAGGTATCAAAGGTACAGGTGAAACTGAAAAATATGAATAAAACAATTTATTTGGGGCTTTGTGACGACAACGTGACAAATGCTGCTAGTGGAGTCATGCATTATGAAACTAAATACAGATTTCAAACCCGCTCTCTGCTCAGAAGCCCTTCCTATTAATGTTTTTACTATCAATGGTATGGACACAAAAAAAGTCGCTGATCTCAAACCTCAGCAAAAGAAGATATGTGTGAATGTTTGTGGTAACACCAAAAAAAAAAACCTTTGCTAACTAAATGCCCTAGTATTTGCAGTGTTTGTGGTAACACAGGTGATTCAAGGGTCGTTTCAAAAAGTAGTGGTGCTATACTGAACAGCACTTGAAGGCAGAAGTTCACAAGCTTAGTCAACAAAACTGTGCACATGATTTTAGCATGCTCAAGAGGGGAACTCGGCCCTACCAAACCTAAGAAATAAACAGATACGACTGGGGGGAAAATAGCCTCAGCTTTATTAAAATACATTACAAACAATGGCCTTCTGGGCTTAAAGGATAAATCGTGCACACGAATATATTTGTTCTAGGAGAACAAAAAGAAAATGCAATTCTTTTAAAAAGGCAATAAAAGCGGTACTTTAAAAAAAAAAGTTGTAAAACTAATTACCTAAGCTGCCGATTGATTCGTTTTCTAGTGATTGATCAGCAAATATCCGGCTTCGAAAAGGTTCACTAAATGGCTGCCTTTCAGTTTCAAGTAATGCTTCAGTCAGTGTAAGTCGGCAGCTACAATGTATTCTTATATTACTAAGGTAACATATTGTTAAGGTTTGCAGCTCACACTGCTGAGAATATTGGTAACACATTATCACGAACAGGAAAGTGTTGCAAATTGCTGGGGAGTAAAGCCTGCTATAGAAATCAAGGGATGCTCGATATATTCAAATAAATTAAGAATTGCATTAAGAGTTGAATAAAAAAAAAGTATAGTAAGTATCACCTAATACTACAGCATTGATTTATTTAAAAAAAAAAAAAACAACAACAAACCCCCACATGTAGGATATTGCATGGATTGCCCTTTTAAATGAGGCACGTATATTTGTTATTGAATATAGTGGTCATGGAATGTGAGTCTTTTAATCGGAGTCCTATTTCTTCAACACAAAACAATATAATTCCAAAAACACCTCTTAAATATGCCAGCAATAATTAGTCATTTTATTCAAATAATAAAGTGCACTCCCACCTATGCCTAAAGTGTACTAATAACAGTAATATGAATTTTATGCAGTGTCTTGGCTACTGATGCCTTAAAAATATAAAATAACATTCAGAGTAGAGTGTTAAGGGGAGAAATGTTAATGTTTATTGTGATTAGATTTCTGCATGAACTCTGCATATGTCATCAAGCCAGTTAGGAAAGATGCATGTTTAAGGGTACAACAGGGCAGAAAAGAAACTAAGTTTAAATGATCGGTGCTTCCAGATTGTTGAATACACAATAACAGTCTCTTTACTGATGAAGAAAGTATCCACTGGCTTGAGAGGAAATAATGCATTCAAGGCATCTTGGAGTCTGGCTATTTGTGAAGGTATAATGCTCAAAATACGGGAAAGGTGTATGAATAATGTCCTTGGTTGATAGTACAAACAGCACTGTTTGATTCTCTTCCTACTGTAGATGGACCACCACCCTAGAGATGATTGTCACGATAGACCAGGCCTTACCAATTCTGGATTGACCACAACAAGGAGGGAAAAATAAATTGTGATTTATTTCCTTGTAAGACAAACACACAATACTTCACAGTTACACTCAATAAACACTTACTGGGGTGGGGAAACGAAATAAAATGTCCACGGAGCGAAACAAAGTCTCTTGACACCTCTGCACGCATGCAAGTGGGTGCGCGATGTGAGCCGTGTAACAGTCCTTGGCTAGGGGCACAACTTGCCACCCCTATATCTCCGCCGACAGGAAAGATTTCGTAATGTCCTTACAGGATTCGTTCGGAAATCCATAGCTCAAATTAATTCTGGAAGAGGGGCACGATCCCTGGTTATGATGTTGTTAACCCCTCACACTCCGGAACCGCTAATGCTAAAACTTGGACGTTTCTTGGTAAAGTCTCAGATGATCTTAGATGAATCTGACTTGGATTGCGCTACAGGCATCTTTATAGGGTTAAGGGTCCTATTCCTAACATACACACCCAATCCTCTCGTGGGAACAACTTTTCCCACCTATCCCAGACTTGCCAGGAGTTCATAGAACAGGAAGACGTTGCTTCCCGGTCTGCTAAGAGCATGCGTTAACCTCACACCTGAGATAATTAGCATATCGGGCCCAACCTCTTACCTGGAGACAGTAAGTCTGGGGTTTGGCTACCAAGTGTGAAGCACCCATACTTCACACCAGTATCTGGTACTTGGGAATAATCCGGCCACCCTAACACCTAGGGTCCCTGAGACTTTTCATCTCCGGACTTCTCTAGACACTGGGGCACCGACTTAGCAGTGTGCCCTTTGAAGTACGGAGATGAAAAATCCCTCAGCTCATGCATCCATAACATATGGGCATGTTAATGGATTCATTGCCAGACAGGCAGGAAAGGGGTTCCTGCCTTTGCATTTAAAACACCATTGGCATACAGTTTATTTATATATGTATGTTCTGCAGGTGCAACAAATATAAAACTTATATGTATGGTCATGTTTTCTTCTTACCTAGCTGCACTCCAAAAGTGCTAGTGCTAGTTCTTTCCTAGTGCAAGTTATCCCCTTAATTGAAGGGGCTCTGTGATGTGGGTTGCGGTTTGACCTACAATCGGTCTGGGTTACATGCCGGCATTTAATGTATACGTCCCCTGGCTTTTGATCAGTAACCGCAGACGCGCGCCACCAATTCAGCTTAAGTGGATAACGAGATGGCAGGATACCATGTATCAAGAAGACACTTCAGTTAAACCGCAGACCACTTATTCAATTGACTTTGCGGTTTCGACGTCTGTGGTCTGGAAACTGATACCCATCTTTAAAGCAGCCACTTATTCACAGGCACACTTCTTCAATCAGCGCTTGGCACAGCGCTAGAAGCTCCCCCTTGTGTCACAAATACAGTTAGCACATTTCTCATCCATTCATTTAACTGCAGCTAGCTTCTGCGCTGCAAAACAAGGACAATAAAGGTAGTGTAGGGGAAAACCTGGTATTATGGTGTCAATACATTTTAACCCCTTCTGTCCCAACACGGTTTAGGGTTAACCAGCCGGGCACAATACCTTTATTATTGGCCTGGTTAACCCTTTCACCGCCACAATGATTATAATAGAAATGTTCCTCCCACTATGTATAAGTTGTGAATTGGTGATGAAATAAGATGTACTCACAATATGATGCTGTTGGTTCTTCGTGCGTGCCTCACGCTGTACAGGTAAATGCGAAGGATCCAGGAGTGTGGAAAAAACGGAGTACAGCTTCAAAAATCAAAGGGCTACAATACAGAGCTAAATTAAAAAAATAATAATAAATGAGTGACAACATGGCAAGATTTAGTAAGCAAGCAACTCTAACGCGTTTTACGCATGTTTCAGCGCTTCGTCTGAGTACTGAAACATGCATGAAACGCGTTAGTTGCTTGCTTACTGTATCTTGCCATGTTGTCACTCATTTATTAAAAGATTTTTAATTTAGCTCTGTATTGTAGCCCTTTGATTTTTGCAGCTGTGCTCCGTTTTTTCCACACTCCTGGATCCTTCCCATATTTAAGGGTATATAAAAGATTCAGCAAGGCAAACACAATGAGTCAGATAAGGACAGTAGAACAATTCACATTTCTGAATTCATATTTTTAGAAAAATGTTCACAATAGCTTTTACAATGTATTCCATAATATTCATATTTTTCTGCTTACTATTTTTTTTTTTAAAGATATCAATCATCAAATATTTAACCATTTAACAGAACACTGACATGAGTTCATTTTGGTTAAAAACTCTATTATTGTCAGTAGTCCTGGCCACATGGACAAATACATTTTTGATCACATGCTGGTTCTAGGAGATGCCACAGGCGGTGCAATATGTAGCAGTGTCACATCCCCACACAAAAGAGAAATAGAAAATAAAGGAATTAAACACGTGAAAGAAAATACATGGTTTATATTATCAAGTGCCCTGCGTTCTATGTTAGATATGGAACTCTACGGACACTGCTAAATGGGTGGATGGACAGCACTTGGTCATGCACTGGAAAAAATCTTCTAGGGCAACTGTATACTAGATACTGTAGGTAGAGAGAAAGTGGAATGTCTGCTCAGATGTGAAGACGGACCCAAGCTCCTGCTACATTAGGGACACATTATGTATTCTCATGACAAACTAATAACTGGTGGAGTCATACATTGGGTTAGCCTTTAAAGCTCCAATTTTTCAGTATTCTACCTAATCAATAGTTCTACCACTGTACCATTTACATACAATGCTGTTAAGCCAAGTTCATTATGTCCAGCAGCCTTTGGATGGTTACATGTTCTGAGTTCCTAAACAATGTTATATACATTTGCCACAAAATATATTTTGATTTCTGTGCCAGTACAATCACTCGCTGTGTTACAGATATGGTTTCCCATATTTATTTTGTTACGATGCAATAATCAGGAGAGGGGCTCATTCTTTTCTAGATTTGGCTGCAATTTTTAATTGAGGCAATTCAGCTTTAACTCCCGTTAAATATGTGCAATGACTAAGGCTGCGCTTATAGTGCATGGCAACGGCGACGCGACGTCGCTCCAAAACAAATACATTGTCGCCGTCGCAAGCGCATATAGTAAGCGCGACGTGACGGAAGCGATGTCGCGACCAAAAATTTGGTAGCCGGTCAAATTTGATTTTTCAGAGGCTGTCACCACATGTGACAGCCTCTGAACCAATCAATGGCCAGGTCGCTAGCGACGTCGCTGCAAAGCGAAATTCAACTTTCGCAGGTGGCGACGGCGATGGGTGACGTCATCCGTCGCATCGCCGTCGCCGTCACTATAAGCACGGCCTTAGGAGGGGGTTACAATATACAGTAGTCACAAGATGCTCGACTGTAAACCCTTCAAGGCAAATAGATTAGTTAAGAATATCCGGATAATTTAAAAAAGAATGAGAGGTTTGCAGGCGCTTTTGAAGGTGAAAGTACATTAGTTCTGTATTATTTGCATTTGCATGTATGGTCACACACCAGTAGCTGCTCAGCAAATATGAATACATTTGAAAGCATTCTAAATATGAAGCTTGAGCGTGCTAGAATTCTGGGTCGTTTTTCTTGCGTAACAGCATATTTCTACTTTTAATAAAAACGTAAAGAAAAACTCATTTGTCTAATAAAGCAAACACATAGAAAGTGAGATGTGTTCTTTTTCCCAGATATATCAACACGCATTCAAACAGTATTTAAATGTGACTCATGTACTGTTGTATCATGTTGGGAATGCAGTCTAATTAGATAACTAAGATGTCTCAACTAATAGCTGGTAGTCATGAAGGAAAAAATGTGATGAAAACAAGGGTGAAATCATTATTGTTGAACATTGCATTTATTTGGCACAATGTTGCAGTGCAGAATAAAATAATAATGCCTCCCTCTCAAATCAGTGCCACTGCCAAATTAAAGAGGACATGTGATATTGGTTGGTTGGCATAGCTAAAAGACAAACATCACCATTTCCTGGACATTAAATCATACAAGACATTGACAAGATCGTCATTTTTTTAGTCGATGACCATGGCATCTCTCTCCTAGAATTAACAGCGAATCATTCACAGGGAAGTCAAAACATCAGATGATGCATGCACTTACCTTGATTTATAATGTGAAAAAGACCTCAACTAGAAATCATAAGAGCTGTCTGTAACACCACGATAACCACCGTGATGGGAAACTGGCAGAATAACTTGTCCTCTCAATAATCTTTCAGAGCTCTTCATTACTTAGAAACATCACCATACAGAACATGATCTACAAATCTTTTAGATATCGCTAGTACTTTCCTTCTATACACAGAACTGTTACACAGTGAGGCCCATATTTACCAAGCTGTGCTACTACCTAAGACACCTCCTGGCGTTGATTCCCTGAGGTCTGTTTCAGGTCCTTCAAATGCTATGTTGCACTCGTCTGTTTCAGTCTTGTGAATTAATGTTTGTATATCTACTAAATATGTTATAGCATTGAGCGCTTCCTTTCTGTGTTGTATTCTCTACTAAATATATTATAGCATCTGTGTTAGACATCAGACTGGGAGAGAGAAGGGATGAGGTAAAGTAAAGAATGACTGATAGATTGCTTGTTCAGACATCTATCTGGAGCAGTTCAGCAGCAAGAAAAAGAAAGCCTTGCACATACATATATTACACAACTCATAATGCCTTTGTGATATTATGAGTTTTTATAGCAGGCTAGAGGTAGGGTTGCAATGACACTAAAGCATTTACTCATTAAACTGACAGTGCTGATTGGGCTACTACTTCAGGGAAACTCCCATTTAAGCCAATGGTAATTTCCATGTGACAATTCTATTCTGGACCCAGGCTCACTTGTAGCATGTGAGTAAGTCCATGTAGCTGAACTCGTCCCCTTTTAAAAGCACGCAAATTCCTTCTATTTTCTTCAACTTTATTGAGGGGAGTTAACAAAAATATAAAAGCTCTTGCGTGTGGATTGTGATAGCAAATTTTTCTTGCCAGGAGAATACATTATGAGAGGAAGGTGTTCTGCTATGTGGAAGTGCTTATTTGAGGGGAAGGTAAAAAGGATTTCCTTTCTGAGGGAGCAGTGGAAGAAGTGTCTACTCACTTTGGCTGCTGTTGAAAAGAGAGAGCACACTTTCCTGTCAGACAGGAACAGGCTAAGGGGCATAACAATACCAGAAAAGGGCACAGAGAGAGGGCCAAACCAATCTCAACTGTGAGCATTGGGAGGTTGCCAGTGCAATTGACTAGTGGCTGTGTAATGGGGATTATTTATAACAATAATGTTGCAATACACACAGCTCTGGCTGCTTCAGAGCAGGGAAAAACATGCAATTTAGCTGGGGAGGGCTGGCAGCCTGAGAGCAAGAAAAATACACATACATAAACAATCCTGTTCCAGGACAAATACCCTTTTAAAGACTTCTACAGGATTGCAAAAGACTCATGATATGGCTTATATTACGTAAAATAATACAGAAAGGTGGACATTATTTCTTTGACTCCTGTCTGGGTAAAAAGGCCTACAGTATATTCTTCTAAGCCTGTATTCTACAGTATATGTGATGTTGTAACTTTTGGGATATTTGAAAAGCGACTGGAATGGTAGATGTTATAATGCATAAAAAATTCCAGACACAGACACTGCTACAGGAACAGCTGTTTGGGGTTTATGAGTGACGTTTTTAAAGTTTCTATATTTTTGTTTCCAAACTTCCTTACAGGCAATTCACCCTCTATTCACAACCCACCTTATTTATTCCAACTCCAAAACGTCTCAGTGTATTATAAGGAAAAGGGGATCTTCGGACCTTTTACAAACACCAAAAATGGTGTGTATTTAGGCCCACAGTAACAAAATAGTGCTAAAAATTACACACCTTAGGTAGTATTTTTCCTCTATGGAAATTAAAGCTCAATAAAGATTAGCATCATTTCGGTACTTTTGTCCAAAATACCCAAGTTTATGTAAAAGCTACACAAATCCTTACTAATCTCCACAGAAACATTTATTTTATCCTGCTAATAATGAAATAGCATAATAATTATGAAACATGTATAAACTATGAAATCCTGAAACCTTGATATGGTCGTCATAAACGTATCCATATAGCATAATGTATCATTATTATTTTTATAATGTATATCTGGAGTTGGATAGCTTAATCGCTGGGATTCAGTACAAAATAGGGGAAGGGGAAAGGGGGAAAAGCTCCCGCATCAGCTGAAGTACAAAGAATAATAGATAAATAGATAGTCAGCGATCGTATCCGGTGCAAAAGGGGACAGAGGGATAAGCAAACAAACAAACGAAAGGTTCCCCCCTGAATGCACTCAGATCGATCTAAGTGATATGATGTGGCAAATTTAAAATAATTTAATGTATCAATAATAAACGTAAAATAGTAGTTGTACAGAGGGGTGTGGTAAACAAGTCCAGGGCCACCCCCGAATTACATACCAAATATGTTACCGTATTTACCGTATTACGTACATATATGGAAAAAAGGGTAAAAAGAAACACTACACCTAAACACACTGGTATATAGCCTCAGTCTATATAGATCAACTCCTGCAGAACTAAGCGCAAACCTATAATCAGGCAGTGCTTATATCTATTAAACCGGCAGTCTCAAATAATATAAAACTGTCGATACTAAATCTGGAGGAGATGATACCTAGAGGGGTAATCTTAAAATACCAATATGTACTGGCAGCAATATAGCCAGACCAGTGAAGTCTAATGGTGTAGATGCAGAAATCGGCGTGAAATCACAGTATCAACACACCCAATTCAATCTGTATGATCAACCTAATTACACTTCACTGGTCTGGCTATATTGCTGCCAGTACATATTGGTATTTTAAGATTACCCCTCTAGGTATCATCTCCTCCAGATTTAGTATCGACAGTTTTATATTATTTGAGACTGCCGGTTTAATAGATATAAGCACTGCCTGATTATAGGTTTGCGCTTAGTTCTGCAGGAGTTGATCTATATAGACTGAGGCTATATACCAGTGTGTTTAGGTGTAGTGTTTCTTTTTACCCTTTTTTCCGTATATGTACGTAATACGGTAAATACGGTAACATATTTGGTATGTATTTCGGGGGTGGCCCTGGACTTGTTTACCACACCCCTCTGTACAACTACTATTTTACGTTTATTATTGATACATTAAATTATTTTAAATTTGCCACATCATATCACTTAGATCGATCTGAGTGCATTCTGGGGGGAACCTTTCGTTTGTTTGTTCGCTGGGATTCACAAAGCTATAATAAAGGTCATCGGTGAGTAAAAAAGTGATAAACTCTTCATACAGAGTACAGCAATGATAAACAAAACTTACAGTAAGATAACATTTACATATTTTAGACAGGCCCCCCTAAAACTCCCTTCTCCCATAATCACACAACAAACAGTGCTTCCATTTCTGCCAGCTCACCATAACTTGCTCGTGTACCTGGTATGTACCCCGACTAGCTTCCCAATGCAAGGCCAGCAACCACAACACTGATCCCGTTAATGCACAACATCTCGCCATTTGTTTGCGAAATCAAGCAATGTTGTTACGAGCGACTCCATTTGTTTGAATGGACATGTGGTAAATATTGCGTAAAGCATCGAGTCAGCGGCAATGCAATACTGTGCGATAACGGGAGTGGTAACGTCTGTGAGTAGGTTGGTTGGCTATGCACGTTTTTGAACCAGACATTGTTTTAAAGCTGTGTGAAACAAAAGGGATATATGTTAAAGTTATGTGTACATCTACGTTGCCCAAAAGGCGGACAGCCTGATGGGGCTCCCCAAGAACTGCTCCCCTCTGCACAGGACCAGCGTGCCAAGGGATAACATGTGCTTGTTCTTTGTGGAACATCAACCCCATCCACTGAAATGTTAATGAGTCATAAGGACACGAAGATCTTTTTGTTCACAGCTGCAACAGATTCAATCTCAACCACCCCAGTGTACAACTGCGTTTCCCCAAAGGCGTACAGCCTTTGGCGCAGCCGAAGGGCAGCCAAAGGGTGTGAGCCTTTTGCTGCCGTTCGCTGATGTTTGGTGATGTTAAAGCTGCTCTATTTCAATCTGAAACTCATCATTCTTTTATCCCCTGTACCCAATTTTCCAACTCTATCTGTCCATGAAATGTCTGTGAATTCACTGTATAACCCTGTTATTTTAATGTAACCATGTATTTTTTTATAACTCTGTGCCCAGGACATACTTGAAAACGAGAGGTAACTCAATGTATTACTTCCTGGTAAAACATTTTTATAAATAAATAAAAAATAAATAAAGTGTATCAAAAGCAAAAAGGGATGCACTATTAGTGCTCATTTGCATGCTATTACCCAGAATTCCTGGCTGGAATGTCAGCACTATGTAATTATGGGTGGGGTAAATCAGGTGGAGAGAACCTCTGTGAGATATGTGAATGCTCTTGTACGTGTTCTTTATCAAATGCGGATAGGAATAATTATTTCAGTCTAGCAATACACTTATGGAGCAAATAATATTTTACTAATATACTAGTATATTTTTTAGTACTCCACAACTGGACCCATTACATCTCAAAGCCCTCTTCTCATGACCTTGTCCATTTAGGTGCCCTATCATTTTCTCTTCAAGTCTACAAACCACAACTATCCAGATAAACAGTTCCTTTCGGTGATTATCCTCTGCCACTGCAGCAAAGTAAGGCTCTGAAATAATTCATAGCTGGGTAATGAGATTATAAATATAAATACACCAATATGGGATCATTTAAAGTGGCCTTATTTTCATGTTACATACTGTAACAATATCTGTTTTCTAGTTATATTTTTCTGGTTTCTCATATAGAAAAACATAATTGGATTTTCTAAAATCCTATTAGGATTTCATATCCCCAACCTTATAGTAGTAGCCTACTTGACATGTCAATTGCTTTTGTCACTGAGATGATTCATTTGAAAGCTATTTTATACCACGAGTTATTAGGAACACATTTCACAGTGTTCCTTCATAACAGCAAAAATACAGGCAAGTTAACTTCACAATTACCAACTTTATATTGAAGCAAATGTGATAGCAACACAGTACACTGGTTTACTATTCTGCTTGTTTATAAGTCCATCAACATATCAACATACAGAGAAGGTTCCACAGGCATCGTGATCTTTTACCAGCGAATACTCATCTCTACCCATGTTCTATTAGCCATTGCATTCCAAAGTATGGGTGCAATCCAGTTCTGATTACATAGATAATCACATTGAGAAGAAGCAGAAAAGTGCTAGTGCTCTCAAACAGGTATTCCTAATAAAAGCTAAAATTCTTATTATCAAATATTTATAAAAACAGCAGAAAGGACTGAAACAAACAGACATCATTACAGCACTACGAAACGTTGGGTGGTAAGGATACATACATGATCCTGCAGGAACATAGACAAGTGGCCCAACAAGTAGATACCTGTTCCACTCCCCTTTCTAAATACTTAGATTACCAATTTAGAGGTTTTGCCTATAGATTACCAGCTATTTTAAGCGAAGGGTGGGTAGCCATGTTGGTCCTTTCTTCCATGTAGTAAGAAAGGAGGGAGAAGGAGTAGGTGGTATGATACCTTTTATTGGGCCAACAAGAAGTTGATATGTTACAGGCTTTCCAACCTCTCAGAGGCCTTCATTGGGTATGGCAGACATACAGAGACACAATATTATATACAGTGTTTGTAAGAGGTTGCAGTGGATGTAGAGAGGAAGTGGGAAACACTACATCCACTGCAACCAGATATCCCTCTTACAAACACTGTATACTCCCTTAAGGTGCATATTAATAAAGCAATGTGATCTAATTGGCGTATTTCGAAAAAGTATCCAGTATTATCTACTTGCTGTAAGGATTTACTATGGATAATCTTCCGACGTTGCCCAAATATTAGCGATACAATTGCATTGTTAGGGGTGAATTTAAGATCCTGGTTAGGATATAAGAAAATGATTAAAGCTAGCACTCTGCACGTTTAGCTATGTTGGTAAAACTTTAAGATCTCTGAGAAACCAAATAGTAGAACATCGTAGAACTATTAAAAATAATGTGGTGTCCTTAAGATTGTTTACACATTTTAATAGCATTCATAATGGGGACATACCGTATTCTGGAAGCCAGAGGGTCACGTGGTGATGACTTAGCTCAGATAGTGTCAACTCGGCCCTCTTTTCCAAGCACGACAAGGTCTGTTTCCTTTCTTACTTTATTTTGGAGAAAGCAGGGAAAAACAGTCTCTTGTGTAGCGGTGTATGTCTAAATATCTCTGTGTGTGCTTAGTAGTAAAGGGAAGTGAAAAGATAATCCTGCAGCACCATTACAGGGGTTACAGCAAGGTACTCACTCGTCCAGTGGTGTGGTGGAAAGGAAATTGCAATGTATGCTGGGTAGTAAGATAGTCTGGGGACAGACCATCTGTGGGCAGAGCAGAGGGGGAGAAAGCAGACTAGCCCATTTGAGAGAAAGCCTGGGGCTGCTATGGCAACTCACAGGAGTGTCTGGGGGAGCTACAACATGTAGCAATAATGTTGTATCTCTAATACAGCAAGCTGCTGGGAGAGGGGAAATGGCACTGTATTTATCACACAAGCACTGTGTTTGTGTGCAGAACCAAACACATACAGCTGGCACTAATAAGCTGGCAAGCAGGGCTGCGAGGAAAGGGGGGGGTGAGACAGAAGTGCAGACAGGGGTATTCCTGTTCCATGACACTCCCCGTCTGGTATCTGTAGATACCACTATATAACAGGCGATGTGGAACATATGTGCAATGCAAACATAACATAACAATGCAAAGGTCCATATTCCCATAGCAAGGTGATACCGGCCGGTACCACTGGCGTCAAAGTCCTTTGGCCAATCTTCCAGTAAGGGAAGCCAGGTGGATGCACAGCTCTTGGTTAGCTTGATGCACCACAATGTCTTTTGTAAGAGTCTCTGGCACTGTTTCCTTTTAGCCTTGTGAGAAAACAGTCCTTTTGTCTCTGTAGTTTTATCCACAGAGTACATCCCCTTGTAAGTGTGCCGGTCGTGGTAGCTTGTCGCCCTATCACCTGGAGTTCGGCAGAAGGAGATGGCTTTTGGTTCCTTGCGGAAGCGGAACAACACTTCTGGAAGACTGGTTGTCGAATCTAGTCCAGTAAAGAAGGCGTCTCTCAGAAAGACTCCCTGAAGCTGAGTGCTGGGGTTGAACATTACCCGGATTTGATCGGGTTCCTGAGGGTGGTAGGCCCCAGGTGATTGGAGGCACCAACATTCTTCACCTTCCTCCATTAGAGGTGCTGGCTTTGCGTGGCCGGTAAAGAATATCTTCTGGATGAAGGCCACAAAGTTGTTTTTGGTCTCTGGTTCCCTTTTTAGGTCGCGGAGGTGCGAAGTGAACCTAGAGATGGCATGTTCTCCATTGTTTGGGAAGCGTCCTTTTGGTGAATGGGATGGTAGCGGAGTTACCCAACTGCCTAGTCCGTCTTTAGAGAGCTCCTCGACAGTTAGCCTCAGGAATCCTCTATCTTCCCTTGATGGTGTTCGTTTGCCGTCCCTTGTTGTTTGGAACGCTGTGCATCGTAGGTCATCGGTGCATTTTTTTTGCACGGGAACATCTCCACATCGTTTGGTGAAACACTTCTGTGTCTCTCTGTTGACTGCCATCGGGAGGTTATTGTCTCCCTGGACGTAACGAAGAACAGTCTCTTTTGTCCTAGTAAATCCCTTTGTGAAATGTCTCTGTGGCCGTCTGTTTTTAGACGTAGGAGAGGACAGTCTTTTTGACACTGTGGCTTCACCTGTGGGGCGCAATCTTTTACGGCTATGCCAGCCGTGGCAGCTGGTTGCTCTGTCGCTTGATACTCTATGGAGAGGAACAACTGTACATCTTAGTCGTGCCATTGCTCGCGAGAGGACTGTTTGATCGTTTATTGTCTTTTGGACGATCCCTTTGTCGGTCTCTCTTGGGAGGTTACTTTCTTCCTTCGGTGGAATCGACTCGTCATCCTTAGCTCTCTGGACTGCTGAGCATCCTAGGCCATTGTCACATCCCCTCGATGCGAGGATGTTTTTGTTGATCTCAGGGGTGTGACCTTGTCTTTTCTCTTCACTTGGCCCTTCGGTCACTTGGAGATGGCCAAGACATGGTTTAGAGAGAGATGTGTGTCCACATTCTGTCACCTCCATTCTGCGGGCGTCAACATAGTCTCGCCCGTGCTCTTTGTTGGTGCACGCGTTGCCTACTATCACCCATCCTAGGTCAAGTCTTTGGGCGTATGGCGCGTTGTGGGGTCCGTTATGCTGTTTACGGACTTTATGTACCCTCATGATGTCCCTACCGAGCAGCAGCAGGATCTTGGCGCCTTGTTCTACCGGCCGGATGTGGTTGGCTATTCCTTTGAGGTGGGGGTAATGGAGTGCCACATCTGGTGTGGGAATCTCGTCCCTGTTTGTGGCCATGTGGTTGCACTCGATGAGTGTGGGAAGGGGCATATTCACTTTGCCGTCTATTGAGCATATGGTGTAGCCATTCACTCTTCTCCCTGTGGTCTCCATTCGCCCTGCGCACGTTCTGAGAGTGTAGGGAGAAGCACCGTCTTGTATGTTAAACATGTTGAAGAACTCTGACCTGACCAGCGATCGGTTGCTCTGGTCGTCGAGGATTGCGTACATCCGAATAGCCTTCTCGGGTTGTCCCTGGGGGTGCACTGCGACAAGGCATATTTTAGAGCAGGACATTTTGTCACCTTCTTTTCCGCATACCTCAGTGCGCTGAGATGTGACGGATGTTGGCTCTCCTTCTTCTTTCTCCCCGCCGTGCTCCGCTACGGAGGATGGGTTCTTGAGTTGGTGGAGTGTCAGCGCCTCTGGGTGTAACGCCGTCACGTGCTTGTCACTTTCGCACACTGTGCATTTGATCTCTTCTTTACAGTCCCTGGCTAGGTGAGTCGTGGAACCGCAGCACCTGAAGCAAACTCCGAATTCTCCAAGTAACCTCTTGCGTTCCTCTAGGGACTTCATCCTGAACCCAAAGCACTTGTTGAGTGGGTGTGGTTTCTTGTGTATGGGACATTCCCTGTTTGGGTCCCTTGGTTCCTTGTCTCCGGCGACCGACTGATCGGGAGTAGTTTGGGTCGTGGGAGGCACGTCCGTCCTGCGGGTCGAGATGGGTGTTTGGGGGTTATCATATCTCGTCGCTGGTCTATCGTTCCTCAGGCTGCTTGCAATGTATGTGGTTTGCGCACCTAAGAAGAAGCTGGGGTCGTTCCTCGTCCTTGCTGCTTCGCGAATGAAGCTCAAGAAAACTGAGAATGGGGGGTAGACGACTTGCTTCTCCCTTTTGTATTTGGAGCCTTGTGAGATCCATTTTTCTTGGAGGTTGAAGGGTAGCTTCTCCAGGATGGGTCTCACTCCACGAGCTGAGTCTAGGACGTTGAGGCCTATTAAGGAATGGTCTTTCCTTGCGAACTCCAGTTCTTGCAGCAGGTCTCCAAGATCTCGTAACTTCGAGTAGTCTTTAGTTGTGATCTTGGGGAAGCTGTCGACTCTTTTGAAGAGCGAATCCTCGACTGCTTTGGGGCTGCCGTAGGACTCTTCTAGCCTTTCCCACACTAGGTCAAGACCTATTTGGGGTTGGTGCGCGTTTGCTGCCCGCAGTCTTTTTGCGTACTCTCTGGATTCGTTCCCCAGGAACTTGACTAACAGGTTGAGCTCTTCCCTTGCTGAGAAGTCCAAGCTGTTGATTGCGTCTTTGAACGTGAACTTCCACGTCCGGTAGTTCTCAGGGTGGTCGTCGAAGCTGATGAGTCCTGCGTGCATCAGGTCACGCCGGATCATGTACTTGGCTATGTCTGTCAGACCTGAGGCATCGGCGTGTTCGTTCCGTTCTGAGGTAGTTGCTGGGACGGTCTGTGCGGTCGCCTCTTCCTTGGCGTGGATGCGTGATGGCTGCTGGCTAGTGTGAGGGGCTGTTTTCTCCCACGTGGGTGTGCCTGGATTGCGAGCCTGTTGTCGTGCATCCGTGTGCGCGCTGGCGTGTGGATCACTGTTGCGGCTGTGGCTATCCCAGGCAGCGTGTGCCTTTGACGGAGCAGCGTTTTCTCCTCGTGGTCCTAGCAAGTCTTCGGTGTCTGTGGTGTCACTCCCTCCGTGTTGAGATGGTGCGCTGGTGTTTACACTGAAGAGGCTCCTTACGTAGTCTTCAGTGCGTCGGACCGGATCTTCTGAGGCTATCCGTCTGTACGGTTGCTCCCTGCCGTCCTGTTGCGCGGCCGCTTCTAGGACTTCAGCTTGGGCTATGGCGGCAGCGGCTTCCTTCTCTTGGTTTAGGGCCTCTAGGTTGACGTCCACCTCTGCCCTTTTTAGTTTCATGACTGCCTCTTTCTGAGCGTATGCGGCCCTGGCACGTGCGGCCTCTGCGGTGGCTCGTGCCTTGGTGGCGTTTGCGCTTGCGCTAGACACGTGAGATAGCGCTGATCTTGCTGACCTTGATGAGTGTCTGGATGCGCTGGAGCGCTGTGATGCAGTTTCCAGCAAAAGGTCCTTTCTCTGGTCTTCGGCCTCAGTGATAGTGGTCTGCACGAAGCCGTCACGCTCCAGGTCAGTTGCCTCCTGCTGGTCACGTTCGCTGAGGCTTTCCTCCGTGTTAATTCTTTTTAGGTAGGCGAGATATGTTTGTGACAGCATTTGGTAACGTTTGTGACTTGACCTCAATTGGGCTATAGCTTGCCTAATTTGTTTCTCCTGATCACTAGTACTTGCAACGTTACATATTTCACGACCAGTGTCCTCCCAGGCCTTCTCTAACTTTTCGCGGTGTGCTTCAATGTCAGTCTCATATTTTTCGCGGGCCTTTTGTGTCAGTGTGACTGTCCATTTGGGCCTTGCGCCTGCCTGCGCCTGTTGCAGTTGCACAGCGGTCTCTGTGTCTGAGTGATCGCTTTCCTGTGTGATGTCTGGTGAGGCTCTGAGTTCTGCCATGCTGTAGGTGTGTGTAGGCCTTTTGCCAGTGCGTGTGGCATGCGGTCTTTTACCTTGTCAGCGATGGGCGTCTGTCTCAGATGATGCCGATCGGTGTCCTGCAGCGTGCAGCGTAGGGGTAGCTGTACTCACAGGTGTCCGGTGGCTCTGACCCGTGTCCTGGCGGGTGTCCGGTGGCGTGGCCCTTGATGGCGCTGGCCGTGGGAATGTGCGCAGGGGTAGGTGAGATGGTGGCTCCTCACTATGGGGCTGTGCAGAGGGTGAACTCAGACACAGAAAAGGCAGTTAGGTTTTGTGTGAGAAGCACTGTTTGTTGCAAAGCTGCTGTGCAGTGTAGGCTGCTGCTTGTCTGTTAAGGCTGCAGGCTGTGTGCAGTTTGAGCTACTTGGTGCTTCCTTTGTCTGCAGAGACTGCCCTATTTTATCATGGAGTCTGGAGTAGCAGCTCCTGTAAGTGTCTGTAAGGCACACGATATCTTTTCACTATTCTGGAAGCCAGAGGGTCACGTGGTGATGACTTAGCTCAGATAGTGTCAACTCGGCCCTCTTTTCCAAGCACGACAAGGTCTGTTTCTTTTCTTACTTTATTTTGGAGAAAGCAGGGAAAAACAGTCTCTTGTGTAGAGGTGTAGGTCTAAATATCTCTGTGTGTGCTTAGTAGTAAAGGGAGGTGAAAAGATAATCCTGCAGCACCATTACAGGGGTTACAGCAAGGTACTCACTCGTCCAGTGGTGTGGTGGAAAGGAAATGGCAATGTATGCTGGGTAGTAAGATAGTCTGGGGACAGACCATCTGTGGGCAGAGCAGAGGGGGAGAAAGCAGACTAGCCCATTTGAGAGAAAGCCTGGGGCTGCTATGGCAACTCACAGGAGTGTCTGGGGGAGCTACAACATGTAGCAATAATGTTGCATCTCTAATACAGCAAGCTGCTGGGAGAGGGGAAATGGCACTGTATTTATCACACAAGCACTGTGTTTGTGTGCAGAACCAAACACATACAGCTGGCACTAATAAGCTGGCAAGCAGGGCTGCGAGGAAAGGGGGGGAGGGGTGAGACAGAAGTGCAGACAGGGGTATTCCTGTTCCATGACATACAGGTATTAATATTTATGGGTTTAGAAATGATCCCTGCTGAAAATAAGAGGGGTGATAGGGAACAACGCCTATTACCGATAGAGTGCTGGTGGATATATATAACCTTCAGTATCTGCTTTAGGACCTTTGGTTTTAAAGGAGCAATCCAAGCGGCATTTTTTTTGTTACCATAGGTTTGAAGCTGGGTGTCTACGGAGCTGATCTCCATTAATTTCAGCTCCGAGGACCCCCTGCTTTCCGAAAAACTTACCTCCGTAGGGGGTGGCGGTATTTCAGCAAAGTTTAAAGCTGCCGCATCACGTAGGCCAATAGGAAGATGCACCGTATGATGTCACAGCTTCCTATCGGCCCACAGGACGAGGGAGCTTGAAAATCCGCCATGACATGAAACCAGCAAGCGAGCTGGAGTGGCTACCGGAACCCCCTATGGAGGTAAATATCTTGGGAAGCAGGGGTCCCCGGAGATGGAATTAATGAGGTTCAGCTCCGGAGAGACCCTGCTTCAATGCAATGGGAAAAAATGTAAATGGAAAAAAACATCCACTTGAATGATATGAATCATTTAAGTGTATTTTTTGTGACGATAAACATTTTGTCTGAATCGATAAATATTTCTTGATTATCACCATTATATAGATATATACAAATATATGCTTTTGTCCTGATTACATTATTCCCCCTAAGGGAGATTGCCATGTTATGGGTGTTTTGATGCTAACCTGTTGGCTCCCAGGAGGCTGAGTCTCCGCGATGGTAGGCTTGGGGTGCACTGTGCAGGGGTCTTTTCCTCCAGTTGGTGCTGTGCCTCCATTCTGCAGGGCTTTCCTCCTAGCAAGAACCACTCTGGAGTCCAGCAGCAATGCAACTTGTCTTTTATTCAGGGGACTCACAGCACAGATAATCCTTATAGCAATACGCCCTTATCCTCATAAGGCCTCGTTCAGGTTGCCAGAGGCAGGAGTTGGAGGGCGGGCGTTCGCGAGGGCGGGCGGCAGTCTGCTGGGCGATGTGTGTTCATCCTCCCCAGCAGACTTTTTCAGGAGTTGAGGAGGGGGCGGGGCTACAGACGGCAGGTTAGGGATCCAAGTTGCAGTCTTGAAATCATTCTCAAGAATGATTTCATTGGCTGCCGAGGTCCTAGTGACGCTGCTGCAGCTTCAAAAAACGACTTGGGTTGTTTATTGAAACTGTAGCCAGCGTCAACTCCGTACTTCGGAGACAGGGCAGCTGCTATCCTGACAACCAATATTCAATTTGAATACATTGTGTCCCACGGCAGCTTGCACGTAAGCACGCCCTCCCTCCGAAGCCAGCACCCTGAACGAGGCCTAAGGCAGCTTGACCCAGGGGTATCCTTCCCTCCCTGGTCAATACCTGACAAGTCCTCCTAAGGGGAAAGGCAGAGCAGCCAGAACTCTCTTCTTCTCTCACATCCTTATCTCTCCCAGGGGCACATCACCTCCCTGGGCTCTACAGCATATTTCCCTGACTTAGTCACCCAGAGTCTTGAGGCCTCTGGGGTTAGCCTCAGCTCCACCGCACCCCCTTGTGGGGCAAGACCCAATGCATCCTTCCACTCCCAGAAGAGGAAGTGGATAGGCCCCTTCAAATGAGCCTTCAGAGGGAGAGAGAACCAGGAAGAGAGTCAGGTCTTATACCTGAAGGATCTTACCCACAATCCCTAGTAGCTGGGCAGGAACTGGTGTAGCAACCTCCACCCCTTCCTGGCATGGTATCTCAACTGTCACTATCCTGCACCTGCTGATGGCAACAAAGTGTCTTTCTGGTTAGCCTTCTCACATGCAGGCCCATGTGCAAGAGACGTAACCCTAGCACTACCGGCACAACACTAGAACTGACAGTACTATGGCAGGGAAATTCAGTAGCCAGGGGGCTACATAGCTACATTCTCCCTCTGAAAAATCTAATTCTCCCGGATGGGACACATTATATAAACCATATGCATCACATTTATATAATGAAAAATGCAATAGGCATGGTACAAATATACACCAATAACTGTGATAGCATTCCCTTCCCCACGAAGAACCAGAAACATAGCAGCAATCAGGACAGGTTTTAGGGTGAACAATGGGCATTCCGCCTTACGCGTAACCTCTTCCTGCAGGCTTTAGCCTCTAGTCCACCTCAAGTGTTTCATTGTAGAGGGGAGCCTGGTACTCCACCCTCCCCCGCAAGAGTGGTCTCCTATTGGTGACTAGTTCCTAGCCCCCCATATCTCTTGCCTGGTAATCAAGGCCAGGAGGGTTTTCAATTCTGCCCCGTCTTGTACTTAGCTCCATAGCTGCTTTGGCACAGACCCTGGCTTAGGTAGCTCAACTCACTCTCCAGAGAAGAGAGTGAAAACACTACACCCACTCTCCTCTTCCCACCAGTGATCTATTTTGTTACCCTCCATAAGCACCAATCTGGTCCGGTCCATATGTGGCATATCTCCCTGGAACATAGTATCTAATGATATGTTGAAGTGGTGGGATCCTAAGTCCCCTCATACACCGCAGCATGTCATTAGATACCAAGTCTCCTCATACACTGCAGCATGTTATTAGATACTCAGCACTCACAATAATATTTCACATATCTAAAACATATTTCATAACAATAACACATGTCTGGGCACATTCCCTTTCCTCCCACCCCTTCATCAGTGCAATAAGGACTATATCCCCCACTTAACCCTGCATTTAAGGGCACCGGGGTAGGGTAGTAGGGGTATTGTCATTGGTTTGGGCCAGCACGGAAATGTCCTGCTTCTCCCCAGCGGTAGCCACCTTCATCACGGAAGCAATCAGTGTCCTGTCTCACAACCCTAATGTCTGAAGCATGAGAATGTCCCGATCTCATAGTCACCTTAATGCGGCCTTATCTGATTGCCGCGATCAGTGCGTCCACGTCCTCCTTAGACATGGAGGATCAGGCACTAGCTCTGCAGATACCACTTTCTCCACAGCCAGTACATGGGCCTTCTTGATTTCCCTGCACCACAGCAGGAATGAATTTGGATCAGCGCCAGATGAGATGACCTCAGCAGCAGGAATGGTGGAAATACCGTCCGGTACCTCTGCGATTAATGCACCTGCATCACTCTGCTACAGTAGGCTGTTGCACCCTCGTTGAGTTGCTGGGCTGTTGGACCCTAGTTGAGCTGCTGGGCTGTTGCACCCTCGTTGAGCTGCTGGGCTAGCGCCAGCTCCATGAAGGGGGAGAGGGACTCAGCACCCTCCACACTGGCCGGTGTGGAGATGGATAAGTTCATCATTGTTTTACAGGGCGGGGAAGCACCCACACTCAACATAGTGGTAATAGAATCAGTATCTCCTCCCGCTGGAGATACCAGGAGTCTCAGACACTTCTAGAAAAGGGTGCGGTTATGGCTTTCGCACCAAGCCACACTTGTTTTGCAAGATTAATTCTTGCACTTTGTAAATTCTGCACGTGATCCTCCCGGTTTTGGCGGGAACTACTTTCAGCCATCTGGATCCTCCCCAGGATCCCAGAATTCAATGTGTGCATGCTGGCAGTTCCATCCTGGGGTTCTGTCTTTTCAAGGCTCCTCCCTGGCAACTCCATATGTATTTGGCGAATACAGGACTATCAGGGCACATCCCAGTACAGCAATAGTCCCCATTTACTGGCACTCCAAAGGTAATAGTAACAGTCCAGATGCACCCCAAGTCAGAATCTCAGCAGCGCCTCCAAATGTAACACCTACCCCCTCCCACGTTAGATCTGGCCACTACATTGGTGTTTTCCTGGTGCTTCCTAGGGTGCAGCGCCTCCATCCCATGAATATCCTGGTATATGCAGGATGGTCCACACAGGAAATTCTCCTTTACAATGACCACACATTATTGCTGGTACAACGGCATCTTTATTGGGCAGACAGCATGGCACCTACACTTCTCCCTGGAGCAGACCCCAGGGGCTTGAGGCCCAAGAGTTCCTCCTCAGCTCCTTTACCCTCTTACAAGGAAAAGGAAATAACACCATCCCCCACCTTACACACACAATTTGGGTAGAGTGCCAGCTGTTATTCCAGGGGCAGGGGCTTGTAACCCTGCCCCATAACAGGGCAGGTCCAGGTACTGACAGGCATCACACCATATACATATGACCCAGTCAGTACCCTCCCCAGGTATGACACTCCAACTACCGGTTTAGACCTGCCCAATGATAAGGCAACATAGTACCCATTCAGGATGCAGCTACAGGCTAGGCTATTCCTATCAGGACTTATGGTGTGGAGGCCAGTGGAAGGCTATACTAGGCTACATGTATTTATCATTTGTTTTTAAATCTACCCAGCTTGACTATTAATACAATTTGTTTTTAATTATATTATAATGAATTGTTTTATGTCACGATAAGGGGTGGAACTTTATGTATGGGGGGCATATATAGCATCCAAAAAATCAACCGACATCCTCTGCCTTGAGAGAGCACCATGCAGTGCAAAACAGCCTTCAGCTACTGGGATCATGTATAATACTAACAATACTAACAGTTTCTTTGTGTATAGTGCTGACAGTGTTCGCAGCCCTGTACATAGAATGTTTGCAGGCACGGGTTCCTTCCCTGTAGAACTTACAAGCTTTTGATGACTGAGACACAAGGAGATAAAGTGAGTTGCCCGAGATCACAAGGTGCTGACACCAGGATTGGAACCAGGTTCCCCTGAATCACACTCAGTGTCATTGTTCTCAATCAGTGACATTACTCACAGAGGGCGGGCATCCCGTTGACCCAGAGACAACAGGATATGCCACCCCCTGCTGTCACTCAAGCGCAGCACCAAAGGATGAAGGGGGAAAACCCCATGATAACTACTGGCAAACCTGTGAACACCAGGGTTTACTGCCAGCCCATTGGGTAGATTTAGTAGTCAGGGGGTACCCCGCTACATATATAATTTGCCTAATGCGCACACAAGGGAAAGAGATGATTAAGGCTTCATAAGCTATGCTCACTATTATTTAATATAAGAAGCCCTCATGTTGGTGCACAAGGAAATAGCACAACCTGAAATTAATCTATAGTTTAAACTACAGCTAGAAAAACATTTTAATATTTTAGTTTGCATGCACAAAGGACATCACTTTGCCAAAATATATTATTTAGGTCGGTGAAAGCAATTATTGAATTATGAGACATTTCTAATTTTAGTAATACTGTATATATTGAGATAGCACACATTTTTGCTGTATCTGCAATGTATCCCTAGTTTTGTTAAGTTTTGTTGGATTACTTTTCAAACACACTATCTTTAGTATTGTCTTTCCATTGATATAAAAGAGCAAAGATATCCACCGTTTCAGATAAGGAAATACACACGCTATCAAATATTGCTTTAGCATACATGTCAGGAAATCCATCAACAGTATTAAAGTGATGGCCCATCAGAATGATGGCCCTCCAAACTGAAATCATTTTTCATGCAACCTTGACAGCAAACCAAAATTGGAACTGCAAATACAGAGATTTAAAACCTCAAAGGCAGATGTGAGCATTTTATTATATCTGTATCCCATACCAGCAGTCAACGAACAATCAAGGCTTACTCCTGATAGCTGTGGGTTAATGGACTTCCACTATATGCGCCAACGTTAATGATTCAGTGGTTATAGCCCAACAAAATCAACTAATCCAATATCTGATGCATTAAGACGTAAATGTTACTTATCACTCATAACACATACTCGTATATGATATAGAAAAGGCGTAAGGGAATAGGGGACATGCGCTAAATAGATAGACAATTATATTAGTATAAACTTGTGATAGTGATCTAGTGTGATATGATTCTGGCTCTAAAAAAGAAGGATCAATAATGTCATTAAAAAAAGTAACAAAGTGAAACATGTGCAAACTCCAAGGGGCTTATTCTGTAAGGTGTGATAAGTGCAGATGACGTGGTTTCGCAGAAAAGCCCTATTAAAGACAATGGGGTTTTCATGCGAGAGCATGTCATCTGTGCTTATCACACCTTACAGAATAAGGGCCCAAGTGTCCAAAGAAAAAAAAAGTCCAAATCAAAAACGCGAACAGCACACAGAGCTTTAGGGGCCTATGCAGTAAGCGTTCATAAACCACTTATCGCCCAAAATGCCTACTGCTATTCAGTAAGTGGCGATAAGTGGGCGAAAAAAGGCTGAATCACCCAAAAAATTTGCTCCAAAAATTAAACAAAATCGCTAAGGGAGCGGTGATAAGCGACTTTTCATCGCTTTTCACCGCTTTTCGGCATGTTCATAAATTCGTGCAATTCTAGTAGCAGCGATTAGGTTATCAATGCCTATTGCAGCTCTAGAATGGTGATTTTCTTGCCAAATCCTCACGCCTGTTGGCGTGAAGGTGTTGGAAACCTGCTGAGAAGCGGCGAGATGGCACATGGAAAAAAAAATGCTTTTTTTCCTGCATCGGATTGATGCTGGGAGTCTCCGGAGCTGATACCCATTAATATCACCAACGGAGACCCCTGGACACGCACTGAGACCCCAGTGTGGTCCCTGGACACCCTTGGGAACAACCTGAGGACCCCCAGACACCCGTTGGGACCACCAGGGACCCCTTGTGGGGCCCCCAGACACCCACGAAAACCACCTGGAGGCCCATGGACATCCGTGAGGACCAACCGGGGACCCCTGCCAGCCTATAGTATCAATCCTGTGTATAAAAAATAAAACATGGTTTTATGTGGGGCAACAGGCGGTGGGTTGTGTTTTGTGGTTATTACTTATTTTAATATACATTTTATTACTAGTGTATTGTAGCAGGGGGTCCCTGGACTGTAAATCAACGCGGTTCTGCTCCGGAGACCCCCTGCTCATCTACACTAGTGATAAAATGTAAATTAAAATTAAAAAATATATACATTTCGGGTGAGATTTGCACAGGGAGAGGCGGCTCTCTGAGCAGCTCTCTCAGCAGCAGAAAGAAATCACCGGGTAAGGCCTTTTTTAGGGAGGCGTTCATCACATCGCCGGCAACTCGCCCGTTTTGTGAATTTTGCTATTACAGGTAATCGAAAAAAATAAATAATATATATATATATATATATATATATGTATATATATATATACACACACACACTCCAGCCCCACCTCTATTCACACAAACACACTCTGCCGTGCCCATACACACTCTGCATCCCCCTCCTCTACACCCACAAACACACAGCAGTCCCCCCCTTTACACCCACAAACACAGAAACACACACTGCAGCCCCCACACACTGCAGACCCACACAAAACACTATGCACACAACCTCCACCCACAAAACACACACTGCAGCCCCCCTGTGCACCCACAAAACACACACTGCAGAGACACATAAAAACAAAACAGACTCTGCTACCTCTACATCCACAAAAACACACAGCAGCCCCCTCCCTACATCCACTGCAGCCCCCTGTAAACCCACACACTGGAGACACATACACCAACAAAACATTCTGCACCCCCCTCCACCCACAAAACACACAGACTGCAGCCCCCCTCTACACCCACTACACCCACAAAACACATACACAGCAGACACAAACAAAACAGACTCTGCTGCCCCCTCTACACCCACAAAACACACACCAACGGAAGACACACACACCAATAAAACACTCTGCTGGACCCCTTTACACCCACAAAACACACAACAGACACACACACCTTTCCCCTCACTGTCCTATGCGGAGCTCTCTGCAGGCAGGGTGGGGGAGGAGTCAGTGCCTTGCTGCTGCCTCCAGTTCAATCACCTCCCCCGTCTAAGGCCTCGTCCAGGGTGGAAACAGGCGCGCTGGCGCTCCAGCGCTGCGCCCTGCTCGGCCGGGCGGTTCCTGGCCGGCTAGGTGCGCGCGCGTGTCGACGCGACTGCAGCCCGAAAAATCCATTTCGGTTGTGTCGGCAAAACGTAGCAGCGTCAACGCTGTACTTTGCCGCCAAGGGTCGTTTCTACCCTGAAAACAGATATTCTCTTTCACAACTTTGTCCCGAACGGGTCGCGTAGTAACCACCCTGAACTCAGCCTAAGAGCTGATCTCACTCTTTGTGAATGAGAACGGAAAGCTGATTGGCTGAAAAACTTGGCAGGGTGCCAACAATTCCGGGCCATTACTGATTGGATAATGCCCGGAATTTTAACCAATCAGAGCGCAGGGATTTCAATAATGCCCGGAATTTAACAGCTTTAGCCTACAATTTTAAATATACAGAATCGCACTATTGGCGTTCTCCGGCGCTTTTTCTCTTTTATTTTTTGGTTTTGAATATGTATATACACACACATGTAGCAAGATATACTGCCTCAGCAGCCGTGGCTGAAAAAGCTGAAAGCCGCAACTACAGAGATAGTTTTGCTGTGGAGGATCCATGATTTCCGGCAATGTTCCGGCACAGGGGCAGTCATAGTCGCGGTCCCGCAGCTTGCCTCGGTGCCGAAAACAGTAAGTCTTGCTATATCTGTATGTATATATATATATATTGTATTACTGCAATTAAATATTATGCCTATTGGATGTTGTCCCAGCTATTTCTCCAGGCATTTAATATGCCAAACACACTATTTTAAGACAGTTAGTGGCAGTCAACTCTGTGGGTGGAATGTCTAGCCAAAATATGTCACAGTGTGAGCCCAACGAATATCTCAGTGTATGCAGGGTCCACTTGTTTTTTTAATACAGGGTTTGTTTAAAAGATACATAGCCACTACCAATGAACCTTGGTCAAATGGGTCTGAGGCTGGTTCCCCCTGGTTTACCTAAATATGAAACTAGCGTATGGTTGGCTAGCTTATTAGGTGTTCACCATCTCAAAACATTTGTCAGTACCAAACCCCTAGTTTATTAGCTTAATTTGGATCCAAACACAAACTCTGCTCAAGCACTGCAACCAATGAGTTTAGGTTAAAAAAAAGCAGATGTGGCTATCAGGATGTGTTCTAGCATTGCTCATCTTCTGTAAAATGCTTCTCTCTCATATGGTATTAATAACCTTAAAAGTTGATATCATATCCCCTTCTCTCTCCTTTCTTGTAAGGTGCAAATGTTGTGGTCTTTTCGTTACAGACCAGTCACCACTCTAGTTTTTAAACTCCCCTGTATACAAGGGAACATATTCCACTATGTGGTACATGCCACATATTCTTTTCTACACTAAGCTATTTTCTTAGTCAGCAGTGTAAACCTAATATATCTGTATATCATAACACCCCGCTCCTGTTAGCTTTTATTCTTCTTTAATGTATTTGTTTATGATAACCAACATCTCATTCCCTGATTAGTGTATACATGAATTCCCTCATTAGTAAAGTCAGCCTCACAATTTTCCCACCACTTTCCTGCTTCCACTTTAAAGTAGGACTACTAATTTCATCCAGTTCCCTGGAACTAAATCTGGTCATAAGGACAGACTGGGCAGATCTTGTGTTACAATAACCTTGGATAGATCTCTTCTTGCCTTGTCCACGCTCAGCTTTGAAATGTTTATCAGGACTTGGACTGGTTTCTACCACGGCTTCATCTACTGTATGTATGCCACTTCTGTACCCTGTATGTGCGGTCTCTCAGCTTAATCTACAGTAGGTGATATATTCTCAGTTGTTAGTACAGGTGGATGTCTGCAGAATGAAGCTTTAATGATTTTGTCTAAGAACTAGTGCTATGGTACTGTATATATTGTGAATTATAAACCACCATTGATGGCCAATCTATGAATATACAGTACATTCCAGCTATTGAATTATAGAATACTTGAAGAAGAACATGCGGTTTTGAAAACTCTGAACACTATCATTTCATCTTTGAACAACTCTGATGTTGGTCCTCTAAAAGGTATCACAACTTTAGTTAATTAGGGGAGGGGGAAAGGAGAGGACTGCTCTTGCAACAGTCTAGTAATATTGAAAAGGTACCTGGGACTAATAATTGATAATGAACAGAAACTTGCAAAGACAAGAACAGGACCCCCTTCTCTGAATTTCAGAGAAATGAGTGCTAGTTTAAGTGGGTCCTGTTCTTGTCTTGGCAAGTGTCTGTTCAGGTATCACAACTTACAACAAATCAGCTTTTCCAGGGGACCAATACGGCTACTAAAACTTTGAACTCCAGCCAATGAATATAAATAGAAAATGTTTGTCTTTAGTGAAGAAAGATGCATGTAAATAGTATATAAAGCGGTCCTCGCTTATCCGAAGTAATGTGTCCCGCAAACCGCCGTCGGATAACGGACCATCGGATTGCGGGTCCATGTTAATCCGTGGCGGTGACCGTCGGATAAGCGGGTCCGACGTCGGATAATGCGCCCAGCGGACTGCATTATGCGGTGTCGGATAAGGCATTCGACGGAAAGCGGGCCGTCGGATACCGAGGGCCACCTGTATTGCACACAAACATACAAACTGTACATACTATATATATTTCAGACCACAATAAGTCACTGTATGGCGGACAGTTCCTATACATAATTAGACTAATGGACACCATCAATATGGAATCTTATGACTCACTTTGTGTGTGACACCTAATAATACAGAAATAATGTAAGTGTAAAAGACTTCAATAGGAACTGCTCCACTGTAACGATAAGTAGAGAGGGATGTAAGACACATACAGATAGCCATCGTTTTGTATCTGGGCAACTTAGCTGCTTAATAAATGTAAATGGTAAAATGCATGCATTGTCAGTGTTAAGATAGAATTCAATTTCTTTATATCTTTAGAAGAGCATAATATTCTGTATTTTAACAATTGAGCTAATTTTGTATTTCACTTGCCTTTGCATATGTCTGGATTCAAATCCTTTCTTCTCAGTTGAAAAGAAATCAGAAAAACTCCAGCTGAAACAAGAAAACATTCGTTCAGTTATTAAAATGATTATCATAAATTAATAAGTCTTTTTAAGCACAAGCCATATTTTTTATGGGGTTAAGAAACTAAAATGCAGCACATAAAAAGTTTGAAGTGCAAAAAAAAAAAAAAACCTACATAATAAAATGTAACAATAAACATACTACAGTATGTGAAAGATACTAACAAATAAATCCCATAAGCTCCTTACATTAGTATTATATCACTATTCCAAATATAGGCACAGATCGCGATGCTTAACATGAAGGTAACCTAATTTTTCATCACATTAAGCCTTACCGCGTATCTTCGAAGGCTAATAATGTGTAACTTTAAGTCATGATTTCTCCCGGGGAAGACCACTGCATTAACTACAAGTGGAAGTGGGTGGTGGAGATGCAGGATGGAGGGTGGAGATGGGTTTTTAGCACCTTCATGAATAACCCCTTCAGATGACCATGTCTTATTAACAGTAGATTATTTCCTGACAAAGACCAGTCCTAAGAAATGCACCAGGGTGATATACTGGCGTTGATGAACTGAAGATTTTTTCCATTATTCTGGCGACAAAATATTGTGCGTTAGTCTGATCTGTAAATTAGTCTGGTTTCTAGTTTGGAAATGAAGACATATCAAAATATTCTTGGCTTCTGCTGCATGCTACAAGTGTCCAAATGACAAACTGCATTGTAAAGGATCAACAGTTTGCTAGAAACTACGACATTTTAAAGACGAAACAATGTACCCTGAAAACAACAGCTCAATACGATTTTAGCTAAATAACCGAAGAATACAGTTCTCATTAAAAAAAATTTTTACTTAACCTGGACATTCCAATCTTCCTCACGGAAGTGTCACAGTTAGCAAGCTGACTGTAGCACAGTACCAATAGGAGTATTAAAGCAGCAGTCCAAGCTCCCCTTTTATTGTCCCTTTAATATGTGCATCAATACGATCCCCACAATGATAAGTAATTAGCTAAGTTACTGATCGATCCGTTCTCCTGTGATCGCCCAGCGAAGATTCGGCTCGGGGGTTCACTAAATGGCTGTTTTACTAAATGGCTAATTTACTTTTTATTACTAGTGTACTTGAGCAGGGGGTCTCCGGAACAGAACCGCGTTGATTTGAGGTTCGGAAACCCCTTGCTTCCCGAGATACAGGCCCCGTTATGGGGTGCCGGTATCTCCTATGCATTAGATTCCCAAGGTCAGGCTTTTGTGGCGATAAGGTGGCGATAAGTGACTTATCGGAGCTTAGTGCATAGGCCCCTATGATTTCTCTAATAGAACTCTGTATCCTGCCTTTGGTCGGTGATCATAGGCCTAGCTTAGCTCTGTGGTTCTGCTTCCTATCGGAGACGAGCATTGTTATAGTTACCCCTTCACAATTTTACCCTGGGGATGCAGTGGCACAGGATCCTTCAGGGATTAGCCTCCTCTCATGTCCTCACAGAGGTTGGGCTTGATTTCAGACACAGACCAGCGCAAGAAGAGGCTAATCCCCAGATGATGATGCGGGTCATCTCAAATGCCATTGTGGGCCACGGGTTGGCCACCCCTGGTTTAAATAAAAGAAAATGTTGCTGTAATAGTGAAACCTATGGTTCCACCCCTCAGGGAGTGTACTAAAGGCTGCTTGACGTTGAGGAGGTCATGCAGTACAGACCCTGAATCAGGAGTCCAGTAATCAATCTCCTCCAGGTAAGAACTCCAAACATAAAAAGGACATGTAACAAGGACTTGTGAGACTCTTATATATTTCTGCTACGAATGATACGAATAAAACCTAAGTGCAACTACAACCTGCAACTTGAATCCTATAGGTCTACTTCACTCTGTAAGAAGTAAACAGACAAAGTAGATCTCACCACTCACCCTACTATCCTACCCATCTTTACAAGGGCAGGTTATTTTACCTCACTGCAGAAGGCAAAGAAGGAAAGGTCTTTAAAGGGTTAGTACATAGTGAGGTCTTTAAAAGTACAATGAAGTTAGACAAGAAAAATGTGTGCACTTTACATTTACTTTCCATTATCCTGGTCACATGAAAAAACACAATATTTTTCCTAAAATATGTTGATGTGAATATGGGCCTATTAAAAGATGGTTAAAGAACTGCTTATACATACATCCCTGATCACTAGATCTCTATTGTTTATGTAGCAGGGTGACCCTCTTACCTCCGTGGGAGACGTCGTGGCTATGTAAAAATAGAGGGACTAAAAGTCCCAGAAGCCCCTGGGTGGCCATTTGAGACAGAGCAGCCATTTTATGGGACAGGATGTTCTCAGTGTTCCGAGGGAGTTAAGGTTTCACAGTTGAGAGTGGCAGTTGATATGGAGAAAGGGAACAGGGAGGTAGTGTCTAGGGAGCCTGCCAAGCTCCTGGACTAGGCCCGAACCTGCCCCTAAGCCCCAGATATATCCCCCTCATTGCAGTTACGTGTGTAGGGCTGGCCTTAAGATAGGGAGCTCCTGTTAGAGAGAGAGCTGCAGGATCATTGGAGAAGGCAGGAGCGCAGGGAGGCTTAAACGGCGGCCTGCGTGAGAGACATCATCCGGGACTCTAAGGTGTGAGGGGATTGTGTTGGAGACCCAGCAACGTGGGACAAGGTTGCGGTGCTTGCTCCTATGGGAAGTATGGCCTGGCTGGACCTTAAGCCAGGAAGGTAAAGTGCACCAAAGCAAGGGGGAGGATAGTGTTGCCCTCACACACATTGGGAGGGATTACTCACAGGACACTGGGTCAAATGTGCCCAATAACCCCTAGTACCATTTGGGGCTAGCTACTGTACCCTTGGACTATTGTTGTTTCTGTTATAATACTGTACATTGTGTTGTACTGTTCATGTTATGCTTTCTGTGGGACTACAGAAAAGGATATATATATTTTATTGATTGTGCGTGTGTCAATTGAGTATACCCTAGGTATACGAGTCCTATGAGGAGTCAATCCTATCACCCTAGGATCCTCATAGGTGGAGGCGCTGCACCATATAGAGATATACAGAACACACAGTCACCCCAGGCTCCCTCTGAGCGGAAGCTCAGGCCTTCTGGACATCCAATAGGTAGCACCAGTACTGTAGTAGCCGTTGATTTCCTTAGGGTGGGGGTGGGGGAACGACGACACCTGTTACATTTACTTATATTTCTCAATCAGTTACTGCATATACTGTGATATTTCCAGACTTTCTGGCAATTCATTTGGTAATTTACAAAACGAAGAAATACATTTACAAAAATGACAAACATCTTCAATTATTAAAGAAACATACAACATTATCGAGAATGTGTTGCATTGCTCAGAGTTTTCAAAATATAAAAATATTTGTATAGGTTCCTACGTGGGACTTTATTTAATTTTCCCATCTGTTCACAAAGGCAAAATTGCAACCTGGGGGAACATATACAAAGTAGAGTGAAATTATGTGATTGTAAACTTCATAGTTTTTAAGGACAGTAGAGAAGTCCAAAAGTATATGTAGCCAGGTACCCCCCAACAGGCTCCCGTGCTCCGGTTCCCCCCCCCCCCTACCTTCAGAGTGCAGCCTGGGCGATAGAGTTGCCGGTGTCTCCTGCAGCAGGGCGCCGCTATGTTGGGCGGGCGCGTGCACGAACGCTGAGTCGCGCATGCGCGGAAGCAACGAGGAGCGGCAGAGTGCCTGAGAGGTCGCGCCTGCGCAGGGCAGACCCACAGCGGCCATTACAGGAGTTGCAATAGCGCAAGGTGCGGAGCGGCGGCCATTAGAGGGAGAGCACGAGGCTCCCTATGTTAAAGGCTGCAGGCGGGGCTACAATCCCCATAATTTATTTATTTATTTATTTCTAAAATATTTTACCATGAAGTAATACATTGAGAGTTACCTCTCGTTTTCAAGTATGTCCTGGGCATAGAGTTAAGACATATAATACATGGTTACAAATACAGTTACATAAATGAACAGGGTATACATTATATACAATACATTGCATGCACAGTTAAAGATAATATATATTATGGGCGTATTAAACAGTTACAGACCAGATTAAAATGTGTGGCAGCCTTAGATTTGAAAGAACTTAAACTGGTGGTGGATGTAAGAGTCTCTGGTAGGTTGTTCCAGTTTTGGGGTGCAGGGTAAGAAAAGGAGGAGCGGCCGGATACTTTGTTGAGCCGTGGGACCATGAACAATCTTTTGGAGTTTGATCTCAGGTGATAAGTGCTGCATGTGGTAGGGGTGAGGAGCTTGTTCAGGTAGATGGGTAGCTTGCCCAGAAAGTATTTGAAGGCAAGACAGGAAAGGTGAACTTTGCGCCTAGACTCGAGTGATGACCAATGTAGTTCTTTGAGCATTTCGCAGTGATGGGTGTTATAGTTGCATTGGAGAACAAAACAACAAATTGAATTGTAGAGGGTGTTAAGTTTGCTAAGGTGGGTTTGAGGTGCCGAGCCGTATACTATGTCTCCATAGTCAATAATTGGCATTAGCATCTGCTGTGCGATACGTTTTCTGACCAGCAGACTTAGGGAGGATTTGTTCCTGTAAAGTACCCCTAGTTTGGCATAGGTCTTGGTTGTCAGGGTATCAATGTGCATCCCGAATGTTAAGTGCCAGCTCTGGAGCATGATCATCATCAAGACATTTCATCTCTTTATGTTCAACTCTCCACAGTGTACTTAGTGTTTTACAAAAGAGACAATACAGGGAAATATAATACAAATGGACAGCAAGCAAAATCAGCCAATAGGAAAGGAAATCCCTGCCCCTGCGAGTTTACAATCTAAATGGTACAGTATGTGGTGAGATGTACAGACACAGCAGGTGAGGGAATAAGTGCAGTAGATGGCAGTGATTGGCCACAATGGTTGGTAGGAGCGACTGTGGTTGTGGGATAATAGCCATGAGACCAGGCGATTTAAATGCTTAATTTAAAACATGTTTTTTTAGGTTTGACTTTAAGGTGGGGAGAGACGAAGCTTGAAGTATACTGAGTGTGAGGGAGTTACACAGGTAAGGGACACTTAGGCCAGGTCCCCACTGGCTACTGCAGCGCCCGCTGTGGCAGACGCTGCAGGGAGAAGAGCCGCCCCACAATGGGGCCGGGCCCACTGCGAGGGGGGGCAGGTGCGCTGCGCTGCGTTGACAGAAACTCCTGCTCTCAAGAAAATTGAGATCAGGAGTCGCAACGGAGCGCTAGGCCATGCCGTCCGGCGGTTCAGCCAATGAGGGCGAACCTGCCGGGTGACGTCACGGCCGCGCCCCCGTCACTTCCCTGTCACACCCTCCCGTCTTTCCCCCTGCAGCTCACTGCAGACCGGGGGATTCGGCTGCACGCGGCGCCAACCTCGCAAACGCGCGTGCAGCGCAGGCAGCGGGGCCGTAGCCTAAGGGATAAAGGTTTAGGGCGAGAGAGAACAGTAGCGGTGAAAGGGTTGAAAAGGAGACAGTTACGGGTAGCGCAGAAGACAAGCAGAGACATAACAAGAGAGCAAATGCGTGGAGAGCATTGAAGGTAAGGAGGGAAGCTTTGTACTGTAGTTGATCCAAAACTTGATGGGAAGCCAGGAAAGAGAATTAATGATGTGATGGGCAGGGACTGTTCTGTGAGAAAGGGAATTCAGTTCTTTGTGTGCCTGTACTGTAGGTACTATTGTTCACAGCATTGTGTATACTGCCCATGCTTTACTGTACAGTATGTGAATAGCTCTCTGACGCACACACATCAGGACCACAATATGAGCACATAGGCCCAGATACATCAAGAAGTGCTAAGGAAAAGTGGAGATATTAGTTACTCCTCACTTTTCCTTAGCACTGCTTGATGTGTATGGGCCATAGAGTGGTAATAGGTACGTATTTGTCACCTGGGATAGCCTGCTGCATTACTATGAATGACTGACAACCTAATAGCCATGAGACATAGTAATATACTGCCTTGTACTTTTCATGAGCAGAAGGTTAGCGGCTGTGTGGTACTTTCTCTTATAGCTTCTTCTTTCCTTCTCTAATAGGTTTCAGGCTCAATGCAATGTCAAGGCTCATTTTGAAGCCTGAGGACATATTTTATGCAGCTGACAGACTGTTTGGATCTGGACTAGTTTTAATCATTTTCCTAGATTTCTACTCTCAGGTGACTTACGTTGATGCATTTCGTGCAGCATTTATAGACCACATTTTTTAATTAAAAAAAATCACTCATTGTAATAAAAGAAAATAACTGTTTATTTAATTATGCTTCTTTGTATGCTTTAACTTCCAATTAATTATGTAATCTTATCTGTCCATAGCATATGGCAATGTCCGGGTCTGAAGGTTTTGAAATCCAGTTATAACAACACAGGTTTACATGAAGCAGGTTTCTCTCACACAGCAGCTTGCACACAGGAGCCAAAGAAAATGCCTAACTGCAGATGAAGCCCCCAAATCCCACAGAGCTTCTTCCAATTTCTTAGACCAGGGTTGCGTAAGCTATTAAAGTTGCGCCCTCTGCCTTCTCCCCCCTGTGCTCGTGCCCCCCTCACCTCATGCGCCTGCGTCAAATGATGCTCAGTGCCACGTGACCTGCGGTGTCATTTGACGGCACGTTGCCATGGCGATGGTCATGTGACGTCGTTGCCATGGCGACGCGTAATAGCAGCCTTCAGAACCAAGGTAAGTGAGTTGCAGAGGCCTCACGCGATCCCCCGGCATTTACTTTAAATGCCGCGAGAAGAGCCGGGACCTCTGCAACCGCCCGCGCCCCCCCAGAAAAATCTCAGGCACCCCCCAGTTTGCGCACCGCTGTCTTAGACAATGGTGGCCCATCAAGAAAACCCATTGACCTCCACTCAGGAAAACTCTAGTGAACCTTTTTTTAAGACTTTTTTACCATCGCAAAGGAAGTTTTTGTGAGATTTGATTACTGTTGTTCACTAATCTATAAATGGAGCATACCAAGAAATTGCCAAGGGCTTGTTACTGTAGCATTTGAACTCAAAAGAACATGAAGTACAGCTGGTGATGGAAAGAAAAGTACAATTAGTTATTTAGACACCAAAGGAATTTAACATGGAATTAGAAAATTAATTCTGTAAAATCTTTTGGCTATGCTATAGGCATCTAGTAGTACATAGACAAGGCATGGTTCTAAGCTAAATTAAACTATGTTAAACATGTATTACAGATGCAGCAACGAGTATCTGAACACTTGCCTTTGAAAATCTGGGGCAATCTCCCACTAATGCTGCAACATTTCTGTGACATTTCTGCAAAGAGACTAATGGCCCATCGGATTAACACAGCGGGGGTCCCTGGCAGTCTCATTCAGTTTGAAATACTGGACACAATGATGAAAGGTGCGACGTGCTAGAGAGACAAACACACTCCTCTCTCTCCGTTCTCTGCTCCATGCTGTTTCCTCCTCTCCTTGATACCAACCTCAGGCTCCTGACACCTCCAATTTATTGGCTGCATTACCCAGCAGCAGCCAATCAGGATAGAGGCAGGTGCCCAGCAACCTCGCAACAGTCCTGCTCTCTCCCTGCTCAGCGAAATCCTGCAGCTCCCCCGAGCCGTTCAGGTCACTATGTCCAGAGAGGTAATACTGGACACATACATGTCCAGTATTACCTCTCACTTTTTACTGGTCAGAGTGTCCAAATACAGGACAGTCCAGTGCAATACTGGACACCTGGCAACCATAATGGGGAGTACAGAGAGGATGGGGAGGATGGGGAGGAGGGGAGGAGGGGACGGAGGGTTGGGCAGGAGAGGGAGAGAGAGAGCGGGGGGAGGGGAGAGAGAGGTTGGGGGAAAGTTGAGAGAAAAGGTTGGGAGGAGGGGGAGAGATAGGGTGGGTGAGAGAGAGAGGGTGGGGGAAGAGAGACGTGGGTTAAGGGGGAGATTGTGGGGAGGGAGAGAGGTGGGGGAGAGGAAGGTGCGGAGAGGGTGGGGAAGAGAAGAGACAGAGGGTGGGGGGCAGAGGTAGAGAGGGGTGGAAGAGAGAAAGAGGGTGGAGGTGTAGAGAGGGTAGGTGGGAGTGAGAGGGTGGAGAAGAAATCGAGAGAGGGTGGGGGGGAGAGACGGCGGGGGAGAGAGAGGGTGGAGGAGAGAGAGAGGGTGGAGGAGAGAGAGAAGATGGGGGAGAGATTGTGGGGGGTAGAGTGAGAGAAAGGAGAGGCGGGAAACTGAGAAAGGAGGGGTGAGACTGAGAAAAAGAAGGGGGAAAAGTGCGAGCAAGGAGAGGGGAAAGTGAGGGAGTGTGAGACAAAGGGGGAGAGACAGAGAAAAGGGGAGAGGAGAGTGAGAGAGACGGTGGGGGGTGTGCATGAAGGTGCAATGCAGGTGAGACGAAGAGTATGTAGAGGAGAAGCTGTAGAGGAGGGCAGCATGTAGGGGAGAAGCTGGAGAGGAATGGAGCATGTGGGGGAGAAGCTAGTCAAGACCTACAGTAAGTGTGTGGCCCACTAAGCTTAACAAAGCTCGTGAAGTGGCCCGCCAGCTTAAATAATTGCCCACCCATGCTCTACTGGCGCTGCAGTGAATTGGTTAATGCAGGGGTTCTCAACTCCAATCCTCAGGACCCCTCAACAGGTCAGGATTTCAGGATGTCCCTGCTTCAGCATAGGTGTCTTAGACTGAGCCACTGATTGAGCCACCTGTGCTGAAGCAGGCTCTCCGACTGAGCCACTGATTGAGCCACCTGTGCTTAAGCAGGGAATATCCTTGAAACCTTATGGGGGGATCTTGAGGACAGGATTTGAGAAACCTTGGGTTAATGTATCAACACAGAGTAACGGGTATACTCCCACCCAACCGCATATAGAGTGTATGTGAGGGGGAACCTATGTGTTACCAGGGGTGGTGTGTATACCTGCAGGTTCACAAGAGGCCTGAGCCTCCGCTTGCTGGGAACCTGGGGTGCTCTCTGGAACGTTTCTTGATCAGCGCCTCCACCTGTGCAGGATTCTAGGAGTATAGAATGTCCCCTACACAGGACCCGCATATAGTAATCACATACACTGGAGTATAGGTATAACCATTTACTATATGCAGCATCAACATAACACAGCACAATCACATTAACCATATGTTATCAACTCAATAACTGTACCAAAATCTCAAGTGTCAGTCACTCCCGCTAGGAGCGTATACCCCGTGCCCACCACCATGTACCCCCACACCGTGTCCACAGTATAACCCCCTTGTCCCGTGGTCAGCGCTGCCACTATGTGTGAGTACTTTGTTGGTGCACTTATAACGATGAATATGTGAATGCAACCGCAATCACCATATAATTAATCAATAAATGACAGGTGCTGTGGAGGATGATAACATAGTAGTAACAGTTTTGATCAAAAGAGTGATCAGACAGATACCCTCTATATACAGCACTCTGGTGTCATGTATGTTGTATATCAATGGACTTAATAGCCCTGCAGTGAAGTGCTGCTAATCAGGTCAGTGACCTAGAATCACCAGAGAGATCAAAAAACAATAACCTTTTATTACTTCTACATAGATACTTTAAAAACACAGATACATTGTTAAAAATCCCTATACTAGTATGGCTATAGTGAGTAAATAGTCAATGTAGCAATTTTGCCTATGTGGCTATTAACACATATATACTCCTATTCCACATCCAAATAACATATAGATATATTACCTAGCAGCGATTCTCAAGAATGTCCAGATAATTGAGTCAAAGTAAATATATATCTCATTCAGAGATTAGGCTAGTATAGCGCATAAATATACCAAAACTCATATTAAAAGTAGTATTCAATGGATATAACTCGGTAGGGAGATAGGTCACGTTGTATGGTGGGTAGTGTATCAAATAGATGCACATTTTATTCCTCCATAGGTGTGGTGTAAGTATAGGTATTCATGGGATTTCTCCCTGTATACCCTATATGGGAGCAATGGGTATTATGTTAAAAGCTTAATGCTAAATATAGAGGGTATCTGTCTGATCACTCTTTTGATCAAAACGGTTACTACTGCACTTATAACGATACCTGCCCGGTGCGGCGGCACCTGGCTTTAAAGGATCTTCACAAAGGATCAGGCGAGTTCCTGCACGACATCCAGGATCCACCCGCGTGGTGATCCATCAGGGGCAATCCTACCCTGAAGATAGTCCAGATCTCTTACTAGCTTAGGCTTGAGCCCAAGCCTCTTGGGGAAAGCGCAGAGTCCGCTGTGTCCCTAACTAGCAAACAGCTAATGGGGCAGGGTCGCTAACCTAGGGCCTGTCCCTACAGCACCACAAGTTATAAGGTGGCTAAGGACCTATCTGGGGCCTAGGAGGCTGCTGGCCTAATGCAGCGGGTCACAGACCCCTGCACTCACCTCCTTCCTGGTCTTAACTGCCTCGCTGCAAAACCCTGCGAAATGTATCTATTAGCTCCTGCAGGGCCATCCTCCAGCCCTATTGGCTCCCTGGCGTCATGTGGGGTGCTGCTGAGGCTCATGGGACTTGTAGTCCCTTCCAAGAGCCTTCCCTGGTAGGCTAGGGTTCGCGCGCTTACCACTGCGCATGCGCAACTCATCCAGGCCGCCGGAACTCACTGCGCATGCGCAAACTCGCGCAACATGGCGGCGCCCTGCACGGGAGCCGCCGGGGACTTCCGGAGCACCTGAGCGCTCCCTGCTCGGCCCCCACCCTCTAGAATGGCCGGCGGGTCTGCCGCTTGGCTCCGGCAGTACCCACCATTGATCCCGGCCACGGAGGTAACGGTGGTCGCAGGGCAGAGGGGGGTGACCTGGCTACAACAGTATAAATATGACCGTGCAAATCCTCATACTGTATATGAAAGTAAATGGACACCGACTTTTTTTATAGTCAAACAATCTATTGTAGCCCTGTTTCCCAGTGAACACAGACCGCTACCATATGCTGTATAACCTATAGGCTCACAGGGCCTAAGCCCCCGCCACGGAGAGCCTGGGGCACACGTAATAATAATAGATAATACCTCATATTTGGTGCAGCGCCTCCACCTGCGATGGCTCCCACCAGAGGGGGAGTGGTTCCTCGCAGGACAATTATATATCAATACACACACAGCATATAAACAACCAAATGACTTTACTTGTGCCTCCCTACACCTGGAGCTCCGTCTCCTTCCTCCTCCCGCTAGCTCTGAGCAACGTGCGCGCCCCTCCGACCCTATCTTCCTTCCTCCCGCTATTCCAACCACCCGATTGGTTCCCTGGTGTCACATGGTCTCGCGGTGGCTGCTGGGACTCGTAGTTCCCTATGCTCCACCCTATAGGAACTATTCCTCCTTCGCGGGCTTTGGCAGCTATGCCCGCGCATGCGCGACCTCTGCTCCCCACCAGCTCCACAACCTTCTGCGCCTGCGCCAACACGGCGGCGCCCTGATATCGCGGAACCTCCGATATACCGGAGCGTTCCCTGCACTGCTGCAACCCTCCCATCCGACAACAACAAATGCGGGAGAGGGGAGCCCGGCTACATTATGAATACTTGTTTAGATCAGGAAACTACTGTAAAAGCTGAACTTAAAATGTTTTTATTTATTTATTTTTTCATTAAAAATAACAGAATCATCCTGCATGCAGATGTTGATAATTAAGACAGTCTGTATGACATGCAAAAAAAACATGTTCAGACAAGCTGTGTATACAATTTTAAAAATAAACCACAGGTGGAAAATCTACAGAAAATGATAACCCTGCAAAGACATGTGTTGGAACACTGCTCACTGAGTAGCATAGCCTGCGGTAACAACAGTCCAGTTGTGTGGGAACATATTTCTTAGTAAACTGTAAACAAAAAGGAATTAAATGCAATGTAATTTCTCTTAAACAAAAGAAAGGAAGGTTACGGTAACCCTAATTACCATTTTCAAATACTTTTCACAATTAAGTATACTGTATATTTTGAGGTAGTGGGGACAGATAAAAATTAGATAAATGTGAATTTTTGTAAGCTATACTGGTTACAAACCAAAGCCAAACAACTACAGGCATACCCCGGTTTAAGGACACTCACTTTAAGTACACTCGCGAGTAAGTACATATCGCTCAATTGGCAAACGGCAGCTCACACATGCGTCTGTCGGCACGTCCTGAACAGCAATACCGGCTCCCTACCTGTACCGAAGCTGTGCGCAAGTGGGGAGACTATAGAGCCTGTTACACGTGTTATTTACTTCAGTTATGCACGTATATAACAATTGCAGTACAGTACATGCATCGATAAGTGGGAAAAAGGTAGTGATTCACTTTAAGTACATTTTCGCTTTACATACATGCTCTGGTCCCACTGCGTACGTTAATGCGGGGTATGCCTGTACTACACTATATCAAGGCAATAACAGACACCCACAATCATCCTTTTTGATCACTGTATGGGACATTTTGTCATTTGGAATAGGGTTCTGAATTATTGTCAGTCGGAATGACAGTTAACCTAATAGCTTCAAGATTATAGCGATATACTGCCTTGTACTTCTCGTAAGCAGAAGATTAGCAGCTGTGTGGTAATTTTTCCTATACCTTCTTTCTTTTCTTGAACAGAGTAAAAGCAACTTTAAGGATCAGTGACAGAGGCTCCCACTCAAATAAAATGAAATGTACAAGTTACTCTATCAGCTGTGCTACTTTAACATGACACGAGAACAGAATGTGTACATGTTGCTGCTTCCTTTACCCAAGCATCATACTGGATATCTCCTAAGGCAATGTTTCCCATACCTCTCCTCCGGGGCCATGAGCAACACTGGGTTTCCTGCAGCAACCACCCGACATTCTATACATACTGTGTGCATTTTATGTGCATCCACCTGTGTGGAAGTGCACTGTATACAGCTAAAACCGGGGGTGGCCGGAGCTTAGAGACATTTTTCAGAACCACTATCCTTACGATCTAGGTATTTCAAAATTGCCTGTAGTTATACAATGAATGATAGCCTTGTTCAGCACTAGAGACCTGCAGGTAAAGTATTAGCTATAGATGTGTGTGAATCTGTGCTGATACATTCAAAGCAGCATTCAAATCTGTCTTTAAAAAACAAAATAAAAAATAGATATGAAGCAGGGTTTCTCCGGAGCCGAACTGCATTAATTTCAGCTCTGGGGACCTCTGCATCACGAGATAGTTGTCTCTGTAGATACTGCATCTCCAGCGACACGCGGGCCAATAGGAACCTGCAATGCATGACGTTGCTGCTTCCTATTGGCTCACGGTGCTACAGGAGATTTAAACCACCATATTGTTCACTCAGCCGTGGATGTTACCGGCAGCCCCTTTGGTGGTAAGTGTCTCGGGAAACAGGGGGGCCCTAAGCTGAAATTAACATGGCAACTCCCGAGAACCCCTGCTTCATAGATATTTTAAATAAATAAGCACAAACTTTAACAATTATTTAATAATACAATAAGTATTTTTAAATCATAAACCTACAACAAATACATTCACTGCAGGAGGAGCCTGCAAAGCGGCTGGTTGAGGTCTTGCACAGTAATGCAAGGTGCAGAAGGGAGAAGACGCGACGAGTAGAAGTTACACATACAGTACTGTAGGTTCATTGGACAGCACTATGTAAAGCAATGTTGTGCTATGTGTATTTAGTAAACAGGAGGCTGCTCTTGTGATATGTGATAATGCCTAAGGCCTCAGCCAGGGTGCCGCTGAGCGGGCGCTCACGCTCACGCTGGCCGCGATTAAACACATTGCGGCAATCTTTGTGGCCAGCGTGAGCAAGCGCCTGTGCCCGCTCGGCGTTCAGAGCAAGCAAATTTGATTTTGCAGCTCGCAAGCGCGTCACGTGAGCGGTTCGCCCAATGAGTGGCCGCGCCCCCAGGCAAGCGCGCACCTAGCCGGCCACAAATCGCCCGGCCGAGCAGGGTGCAGTGCGCGAGCGCCAGCGCGCCCGCTCCCTGCCTGGCCGCAGCCTAAGACAGCACATGTGTAAACAGTTGGAAAAGCTTATTTACATCCAGTATGTGAATAGGAAAGAAACACTATTTTAAATGCCACAGTTTTCTCATATTAAATGCAATTCTCAGGTCTCATAAATGTGTCTTGATGCGTCTATGAGATCTGAAACAAATATTGGACAGCAGCAATACTGTGTATTAGATTTACTGTACAAAAAATAAAAAATGTTGTTCATGGAACCTTTTCACTGACACGGTCATGCTTCCTAGAGTTCTACTGTTTTTAATCATTGTTTTTCTTGGACATTAGTACTCAAGAGATTTCTGCTTACAGTACGTGCATTCCTATGTGGAACCAAACTTAAATAATATTAGAAATACTGTAGGTATGTAGTGCTGTTTCCCCCACTCTATGGGAAATGTGGTGGCTACTGAGTGTGTGGTGCTTAACCTGTGGCTCACAGGAGGCCTGAACCTCCGCTGCTGGGAGCCTGGGGTGTGCCTGATCCGTCTCCACCTGTGAGGGATCCTGACAGCGCCGGATAACCCCTTCACAGGACCCAATGCAATAAGATCACACACTTGTATTTAATAACAGTTTAATGAACACAGGTACATCTAGATATATCACTAACCCACATACCATATAGGCCTCACACGGCCGTAGCCTCACCGTGCCTTCCAACCGTAGTGTCCACCCCTGATGGGATTTCCCCAAAGTACTGAGGGGCCCCTGGGCACTCAACCTCCTTGGTGTCCACAAGAGCCAACCCACCCAATGTGTGAGACAGCGCTGCCAACAGTAACTGAAAGTGTTATACTGCTGCGGCCAAGTTTATTCGAGCATTTGCCCGTTCTTGGCCGCAGCAGTATCCTGGCGCGCGCCGCAGGGTGACGGGCGCGCGCCGAAGCAGCGGAAGAGCGCCCTCCGATCGGGGCGCTCTCCCTACCGCTGCCGGGTCCGCCGGGTCCCCCGGAACCCCCTGCCGCCGTCCCGCGATCGCGGGACACCAGGGCTCCCTCGGGGAGCCCTGGACGCGCGTGCAGGGGGCGCTGGCACCCGATGATGCGTGACCGCGCTGAGGGAGTGCGGCTCGCAAGCTGGGACATTTCCCGGCTTGCGGAATGAGCCGCACTCGGATAAACTGTGTCGGCAGTGTAGTTGGTGCACGTTGTGAGGTACCTGTCCAGGTGCTCCAGCACCCAGGTTTGGCCGAAAAGCAAAAGGGATCTACGGATCCAGCGACGTCGATGTCAGCGATGGTGGTCCTGCCCCAGACCACAGTCCGCAAATCGCTGTGCGGTGTTTTCAAATGGCACTATACACTAATTGTATACAGCTACAGGGGAAATGTCCCTAGCTAGGGCTTTTTCTGTAGCAGCCACAATCTGATTAGGTGAGTGGGGCCTATCTTGGACCTGAAAGGTTAATCTTGCCTAGTTTGGATGCCACTGACACCCAGACCCTACCTTCCCTTTCTCTGTCCTGGCTCCAACTGTCAGTCCCCCTAACTGTCAGAACCCCAACTGTCAGAATTCTAACTGCCATGCATCTCTCAGCCCTATTGGTTGCCTGGTAACATGTCTGCAGCCCCTGAGGCTGCTGGGACTTGTAGTTCCCCTGCTGTGCTATACTACTGCGCATCCCCCCGCACTCTCCCCAGCCTCCGCTGCCTATGGAAAGGTAAGGGGAAAAACAGGGGACCAGGGGGACCCAGGCTATAGGTATAAAACTATATGTTAAAATGGAGTGATTGATGCTCTGAAACAGGTCAGACAAGAATAATGGTTTTTAAACTATTTTAAAGTGAGTATCATAAATAAATCAAGCTACCGTGCCTGATTTATATTGGCCAACTCGTTCTCTTTATTAAGGAGACACCCTCAATAATTCGCTGACAAAAATGTATTTTTCTTTTCTCTCCCCAAAACATTTCCCCAACCCAGAGTCTAGCTCAGGGAAAGATGAAGATATGTCCTGTATTTCCCTGGAAATAGTGTTCAGATGTTGGTCACTATGATCATTGGATAGAAGGAAAGAGGATTGACCAACCCTGACTTTTATAGTCCTTAGAAATAAAAAAAATGTTACTCTAAATTACTAATATTTTTCTGATACAACTATCCTCTATCCGTGTCCAAGTTAAACCGGTGAAACAGATCACTGCCAGTAGATCACTTTGGTTCTAAAGAGGACTGCACCTGCAATTAGGGGTTGCCAGGTGGCTTCTCCAAAAATACTTAACACAATGGTGAAAGGTGCGACGCGCCGAGACACACATACAAACACCCCTATCTTTGCTCCATGCTGTTTTCTCCTCTCCTTGGCCCCACCATCAGGCTCCTGACACCTCCTCCTGATTGGCTGCATTACCCAGCAGCAGCCAATCAGGATGGGGGAAACTGACCAGCACCCTAACAACCCTGCTCTCTCCCTGCTCAGGGAAATCCTGCGGCCCCCCAAGCCAGTCAGGTCACTATGTCCAAAGGGGTAATACCGGACATATACTGTACATGTCCAGTATTACCTAGAATTTTTTACTGGCCAGAGTGTCCAAACACAGGACAGTCTGGTTCAATACTGGACACCTGGGAACCCTACCTGCAGTTGACAAAATACAACTCTCCACAAAGTGCATAAAATCTTTCCATAAGAGTTATGGTTGAGTTGGTTACTGATCAAATACGCACTATTTTATTGCTCAGAAAATATAATAAGAATAATTTTAAAAGCACTGTCTTTTACTAGATGTAGCCTAGTGCCACTGGATATACCCTTTTCCCTGGCCCTAACATTATAAGTCCTGATAAGAACAGGCTGTGTTGGGGTTAAGCTCCTGCAGAGAGGCCTAGCATGTGAGTTGCAGACTGGATAGGATACAATATTACCATATCCAGGTGCAGGTCTAATGGCAGTTTGAAGTGTCATGCCTTGGAGTAGGGTTGCCAGGTGGCTTGTCCAAAAATACTGAACACAATGGTAAATGATGTGACCCCCCCCCCAATACATATAAAAAATACCCCCACGTGCCCGAATACATATAAAACATACCCCACGCCCCCTGAATACATATAAAATATATCCCCACCTCCCCAATATATATAAAATATACCCCCACCGTCCCAATACATGTAAAATATACCCCCACCTCCCCAATACATATAAAATATACCCCACCTCCCCAATACATATAAAATATACCTCCACCTCCCCCAATACATATAAAATATACCCCACCTCCCCCCCAAATTGTATTTTGTCCTTACCTTATCTCCTGGCAGGACGCAGACAGCACTGGAACATGTCTCTGGGCCGCCGGGCTGTGGGCTCCGCCCACGCTATCCTCTCCTCACTCAGAGACAGCACCTCCTTGCTGCGCCTGGCCACTGTCCGCAGCCCGCCCTCTCAGCACCAGCCACTGGTGCTTGCCGGCGCCTTCGCCACTGCCTCCGCCGCCCTCGCGCTGCCACTGCCTCCGCCACCCTCGCGCTGCCACTGCCTCCGCCACCCTCGCGCTGCCACTGCCTCCGCCGCCCTCGCGCTGCCACTGCCTCTGCCACCCTCGCGCTGCCACTGCCTCCGCTGCCCTTGTGCTTGCCGCCGCAACAATGGTAATACCGGACACATATGTGTCCGGTATTACCTACCATTTTAAACCGGACAGACACCTACGACTTGGTGCCCCAGCCATTGCCAAACCAATTGCTTCCATAGTCAACTCTATCCTGTCTGCAGGCCATATCCCTAAGACCTGGAAAACTGCCAGAGTTGTCCCAATCTTCAAAAGTGGGGACAAAAACACTGTCTCAAACTACAGACCAATCTCACTTCTCCCAATTCTATCCAAAGTCATGGAAAAATGTGTCCACTCCCAATTAAACGACCACTACACCAAGACAAATTTCCCTAGCCAATTCCAATCTGGCTTTCGTCCCAAACACTCCACCGTAACTACCCTGCTAAAAGTTTGCAATGAAATCCAGTGTGGAATGGAACGGGGACAACTCACTGGTGCAGTATTCCTAGATTTTGCAAAGGCTTTTAATACAGTTGATCATGCTATCCTGATAACAAACTCCAGAGCTCTGGAATAGAGAAGCATGCTTTAAACTGGTTTCAGTCCTACCTATCAGGAAGATCCCAACATGTGTCCATCTCAGGCTCTAACTCCAACCCCCTGGATATCACCTGTGGTGTCCCGCAAGGCTCTGTTCTGGGGCCCCTACTCTTCTCAGTATTCATTAATGATCTTCCCACAGCTTGTAAGGAAGCCTCAATACACATGTATGCAGATGACACAATCCTATATGCACACAGCCATAGCCTCTCTGACCTTCAACACATACTTCAGTCTGACTTTTTGAGACTCAAAAACTGGATTTCCCAAAACAAACTGTTTCTGAAAACTGACAAGACTGTAACAATGGTATTTGGGACCAAGACAAGATGCTTAAAGCTTCCAGCGACTGAGCTCCATATTAGAACCAACACTAACACCACCCTAACCCCTGTCACTAGTTTTAAATACCTGGGCTTATGGTTTGACTCCCACTTAACATTCGGAATGCACATTGATACCCTGACAACCAAGACCTATGCCAAACTAGGGGTACTTTACAGGAACAAATCCTCCCTAAGTCTCCTGGTCAGAAAGCGTATCGCACAGCAGATTCTAATGCCAATTATTGACTATGGAGACATAGTATATGGCACGGCACCTCAAACCCACCTTAGCAAACTTGACACCCTCAAATTCAATTTGTCGTTTTGTTCGCCAATGCAACTACAACACACATCACTGCGAAATGCTCAAAGAACTAGATTGGTCATCACTAGAGTCTAAGCGCAAAGTTCACCTTTCCTGTCTTGCTTTTAAATTCTTTATGGGCAAGCTACCCAGCTACCTGAACAAGCTCCTCACCTCTACCACATGCAGCACCTATCACCTGAGATCTGACTCCAAAAGACTGTTCATGGTCCCAAGGCTCAACAAAGTATCCGGCCGTTCCTCCTTCTATTACCGTGCCCCCCAAAACTGGAACAAACTATCAGAGACTCTCACATCCACCACCAGTTTAAGTTCTTTCAAATCTAAGGCTGTCTCACATTTTAATCTGGTCTGTAACTGTTACATACGCCCATAACATATATTTTCTTTAACTGTGCATGCAATGTCTTGTATATAATGTATACCCTGTTCATTTATGTAACTGTATTTGTAACCATGTATTATTTGTCTTAACTCTGTGCCCAGGACATACTTGAAAACGAGAGGTAACTCTCAATGTATTACTTCCCGGTAAAATATTTTATAAATAAACAATCAAAATTACCGGCCTGTCTAATTGAAAACCGGACACCTGGCAACCCTACCTGGGAGGGTACTGACTGGATCACATGCAGTTGGTGTGATGCCTGTCAGTACCTGGGAAGTCCATTTTTTGGGGGGGTTTCTGTTAAAAGAAAACATACAGGAGGAGAGTGAGGCAAACGCTGCCTGCACATGATATTTGAACAAAATGCTTACATTGATTTGGCACAATGTGAGTGTGTTTTACCTTGTATCTGCTTTAGATAAAGCTGTTATCAGTCTACACTATCTCTGGTCTCTTTACCTTATTCCATGTAGGTCCCTACACCTGTGGATACATTGGGTAGAGCACCGCAAAGATAGTACATTGCCACTGATTGGGATATGCACTAAAAGATTGGGAAATCTGTGAGTACAAACTCCGTTGGATTTTGGAGAAACAAGCTCCTAAAATCATCATAGATATAATGCGCTATTGTTTGTATGTTTTCTTTTCATATATATCTGCGCTCCCCCCAAAAATTGGACTTCTGAGAAACACAAGGATTGATAAACACAAATATTGATATAGGGTTTAAGCTGCAAATCACAATTGTTTGTACTGGGATTAACACTCCATTAGTGTATTGCACACTCCACTATTTATATGCAATTATTTGCACTGATATTATATATTTAATTAACGATATTAAGCACAAATATCACCATTTATATATTCTTATTTTAAGAAATATCACAAATTCGATTTAAGCGCCACTGAGGTTAACACAATTTGTTTTTTCACTGTCAGTACCTGGACCTGTCCTGTTATGGGGCAGGGTTACAAACCCCTCTCCATGTATTAAAGCTGGCACTCCACTAAATTGTGTCTGTCTTTCCCCTCCCTCTGTGGAGTGGGAGCAATTCCACCTTGCCCCATCAAGGGATAAGGGGGTTAAGGAGTGGGCTCTTGGGGCCTCAAGCCCCTGGGGTCTGATCCAGGGAAGATGGAGGAATTGGAATATGCTGTATCTACCTCAAGAAATACCAGTTATACCAGTTATACCATCACTGTCCTGAGTGTCTCTATGAAGGAGAAGTGTTTGTCAGAAGAGCGTCTGTCCCTGGCAGGAGCCCTGCGCGATGGATGCGTTGCACCATGAGACCTGATGCGGAGAACCCGCCCTGTTGATACTCCCCAATACCATCTACGGAGCACTCAGCCTTCTGTGAGCCTAACACTTTCAAATGTAATTTGTGTAAATATATTTGGCTGCTTCTAACATAATTATAGAAGGCTCTCCTATGTTATTTGAGAATAATGAGGGGATTGAAACGAAGCACCTAGCGCTGCATTTACAGTAGGTGTTGCTATGATTACTTGTGTGATCAGCTGGGCTTAATTCTCTAGCTCACTCTCCCGAGCCAAACAAGGCGATCCAAAGATAGAAATAGGCAGAGTTTAAAACCTGCAAACAGCTGCTTCCATGGACAGTTTTCACCTGCCTGGGAAGAAGATAGCTGCAGATCACTGATGTCATTTCTCTAAAGAGACAACGAGAGATGATCCGCATACTGTAGCACAGAATTTTAGCTTGTATTTTAAAAAGCACAAACCCAATCAATAGAGTAAACAGGTTCATGTTCCAGCGTTTTACTTTCACAAATCCGTAAGCCGAAGAAAAGTCAAAGCAATTGATCTAAAAGCAGAGAGTGACACACATGGTAAACTGTTGGAATTTGCATAGTGTTTGTGACAGAAAAAAAACTATTTCGCTTGGGCACAGAGAGCCAACTCATCACTTTGGCATTGGAAGTTGCAAACAACGTCTGTGAAACATGGTTACTGCTCTTCTCTTCGTAAAACTGCTGAACGCAGGTCCCTGCGTAATATATAGGCATGTTCATTTTGCGCATTTTTGTGTCAATACATCAAGGTATTTTACTCCAATTTTAGCCTCCATGTGCACAAGTTTGCAATTTGGGGAGTGTCAAATGGAGGCCCTAATGGAGAACATATTATAATATTATAATATTAAACACCACCTATCTTCTTATTTCGTAAAAAAAAAAAAAAAACCCAACAGGTCTGAGAAGGCGCGTAACCCTCTCTGCTTGGCAATCTGGCCAAAACTGGAACAATCTACCGGAGACTCTCACAGCCACCACCAGTCTAAGTTCTTTTCCAAACTAAGGATGTCTAACATTTTAACCTGGTCTGTAACTGTTACATACGCCTATAATATATATTACCTCTAACTGTGCATGCAATGTCTTGTATATAATGTACACCCTGTTCATTTATGCAACTATGTATTTGTAACCATGTATTATTTGTAATTTTAACTCTGTGCCCAGGACATACTTGAAAAGGAGAGGTAACTCGCAATGTATTACTTCCTGGTAAAATATTTAATAAATAAATAATTATCTGCAACAATGTGAGAAGCTTTGCAAACAAACTTTTTACATACTGTAACTCTGTATGATGAAACGAATAGTACAAAAAGGAGAGCATTGTTTTGATACATACTCCATATTGTGGTAGTGGTATACATGGGAGGAAAGATTTGGGCGGGGGGGGGAATAGGGAAGGGTAGAACCCCTGCTCAGCAAAATATAGTACGTAGTTTTTTTGGGTATGATGGTATTACCAGGATATGGATAATAGAAGGACCAAAGAAAAAGAACCCGGTTATCAAAAGCGCTCAAATACCCTAGTATGATATGTAAAGTTGATACCTGAAAATAATTTTATTGATATTATTATTAAAATGAGGGGGTATAAATGGAACCACGACGAATGCAAAGGTGCATTTGTCATTGTTCCCATTTATAGCCCTTTATTTTACAGAATACGTGGGTTTACAACATCGCATACTGTGTGGACTTTTTTTAGCTAGCAATATCTTTGGGTTTTCTGTTGGAAGGATGTTGGTTGTCAGAATATTAGTAAATAAGTTTGGCAACAATTCATTCTTTAATATACAAGGTGACATTTGTGTTGTAAGCTCTGCAGATATTGTTCTGTGTTCTCTTGTCTTATTTTCAGTACTGATGTGCAGTGGTTTTCCACGTCATTATTACTGACAGTTACTCCTTATGTTTGAATGATTCTCTAATTATTCTGAAGTGTCTGGGCCTGTTTTCTAGGTCAAATCATAAATGAAGGTAAGTGGTTGTTTGCCATATAAAAAATGTTCTTTTGTTTGAATGTGGTGCGACACTTGACTATGAAGGCAATTTCATCTGTCTGATGTTTTCTTTTGTATTGATGTTTGAATTTTGCCATTGTCTAGTGTCACTGTACTATCAAGAAAATTCACTTGTGTGAAGTGATCGATTGTAGGCCTGATTGATAGGTGAAGGGTGTTCAAAGAGCTATATATATATATATATTTTTTGTTCAGTCTGTCTTTTCTTTGCTTTATACATAAGGTTACATTCTGAAAAAAACAGGGAAACCATGTGGTATTAAAGCAATTTTCTACAATTCCTTTAACATCAGTCTGTCATGGGTCAGCAATGTACGCAGAAGTGACAGAAGGAAATGTGAACTAAAGAAAAGGTTAATGTGTTTTGTATCGACATACAGTACAGTAGTGTGGCCATTTATATTAAAATCCAGGTCAATGAATAAATTAGAACAAATAATAATGGCTTATGTACAGTACTTTTAATGTGACATTATTTTGATTAAATACTGTACTTTTTTACATGCAAGAATAGGTTCAACAGTATTCAGTATACATTTGGGATGTATATTACTTCTGGAAATAGTGCAAATCATTCTTTATCATGGCTTATGAATGCAACCGAGATAAAATATATACAGGTAAACCCCGTTATAACGCGATTCGGTTATAACGCGGTTTTCCCGTGGCTCCCGTTTAAAAAAAAAATAAAAATTTTTTTTTTTAAATTTAAATTTTTTTTTTTGCACACTGCACACACTGCACACACACTGCTCACACTGACACACACTGCACACTACACACTGCACACACACTGCTCACACTGACACACACTGCACACACACTGCACACTGCACTCACACTGACACACTGCACACACACTGCTCATTGCTCACACTGCACACACTGACACACTGCTCATTGCTCACACTGCACACACTGCACACTGCACACACACTGCTCACACTGACACACACTGCACACTGCACACACACTGCACACACACACACGCACACACACCCCTCCCAATACACATATACATAAATCAGCCTTACCTTGGGGATGATTGGTGAGGCATGTGGCTGCAGGGGGGGGGGGGGTGCCGGTGGGGGTGGTGCTGCGGTGTAGGGGGATGATGGCTGTGGGGGCCCCCGATGCTGTGGGGGCTGGTGGGATGGCCCGGTGCAGCGCCGGGGGGGCATGGGGGGGGTGGTGGCAGGACGACCCTGCGCTACGGCAGGGCCAGGGGGCCCTGTATTGCGGCACGAGGGCCCTGTGCTGCGGCGGGGGGAAGCCGGACCGGAGGGGAATCCCCCCTCCCATCTCCTGTCACGCGGTGACAGGGGAAGCCGGAACCGGAGGGGCATCCCCCCTCCCATCTCCTGTCCCGTGGTGACAGGGGAAGCTGGAACCGGAGGGGCATCCCCCCTCCCATCTCCTGTCCCGCGGTGACGGGGAACCCCAAGCCGGGACCAGAGGGGCATCCCCCCTCCCATCTCCTGTCCCGCGGTGACAGGGGAAGCCGGAACCGGAGGGGCATCCCCCCTCCCATCTCCTGTCCCGCGGTGACGGGGAACCCGAAGCCGGGACCGGAGGGGCATCCCCCCTCCCATCTCCTGTCCCGCGGTGACAGGGGAAGCTGAAGCCGGAGGGGCATCCCCCCTCCCATCTCCTGTCCCGCGGTGACAGGGGAAGCTGAAGCCGGAGGGGCATCCCCCCTCCCATCTCCTGTCCCGCGGTGACAGGGGAAGCTGAAGCCGGAGGGGCATCCCCCCTCCCATCTCCTGTCCCGCGGTGACAGGAGAAGCCGGAACCGGAGGGGCATCCCCCCTCCCATCTCCTGTCCCGCAGTGACGAGGAACCCGAAGCCGGGACCGGAGGGGCATCCCCCCTCCAATCTCCTGTCCCGCGGTGACAGGGGGAAGCCGGGACAGTGGGTTGAATATGCGCTGATGCGGCGGCCATTTTTTTTTTAAATTAGCGCGACCCCGTTACTAACGCGGTGGTCTCGGGGTGGACCCCGAGGACCGCGTTATAACGGGGTTTACCTGTATTTTTATTTTTTATTAAACAACTTTACAACATGGCATAGTATCAGTATACCGCGCCATATATTACATTTTGCTGGAAAAATAAGTCAAACATTTACAGGCAAAAAAGTTATAGTGTAAGGCAGAAAGAAATAAGGGGGGTATGTATTAAGTGTTGCAGAGGTGCAATCGGAGCCATTTTGACTCTGCGTCACTTTGCATCAATGCAAACTTTAATCTTTATTGCATGGTTGGAATTAGTAGTAGGGCTATATACTGTAGGTGCATTAATGCAGCATTCCCTGTAAAATTAAAAATGAGAAGCAAAGAGTTTCCCCTATAGGGGATACAAGGTCTGGTGAGTTTCAGATTGAAATAGAGAAGCTTTAAAATCACCAAACATCAGCGAACGGAAGCAAACAGCTTACACCTGTTAGCTGCGCCAAAGGCTGTCTTTAGGGCGACGCAGATGTACACTGAAGGGGTTCCGATTGAATACAGCTGTGAATTCAAAGTCCTTTGCCTCTTGGCTCATTAAGATTCCAGTGGGTGGGGTTGACGTTCCACATAGTACAAGCAAATGTTAACCCTTAGCATACTAGTCCTGTGCAGATGGAAGCAGCTCTTGGGGAACCCCATCAGGTGTCCGCCTTTGGGGCGACGCAGATGTACACTGAAGGGGATGACGTCGAGGCATCCTATTGGCCTGCTGGATGCAATATTTTAAATAAGCATTTTCTGTGCCCAGCAAGGGCAGTATGTATCTCAGCAAACACGGGGTCCACGGAGATGAAATCAATGCAGTTCACCTCCGGAGACCCCCTGCTTCAAACCTAGTAAAAAAAGACAACAAAAAAATAAGTGTTTGAGCCACTTTAAGACAGAGTCCCACAAATTACAAGAGCAACAGTGTCAACACAACTCGCCCTGCACCACTTTTTGAGCCATATGTCTAACTATGTATGAATTATCTATGTTAATAGATAATTTAATTCCTATACAATTAATTCACGTCACATGTCAGTATGAAAAGGGAACATTAATACAAAATTATTACAAACATTTTGTATATACTCATACGCAATATTTTTTTACATGGAGAGGGACCAAAAGGCGAATTGTGCTAGTATATAACTATTCTCATATAGATGATATTGTTATAATGGCCTTTCTAAGGTTACATTGTTTATAAAGGACTGTGTAGACATTAAACACAGTCATCAGAAATGTATGCACCCAAATCATATTACTGAAAGGCTTATTTATACCTGCTGTATAAGAGTATAGCTGCTGTATAGGAGTATAATTGCTGTGTAGGAGTATAGCTGCTGTGTAGGAGTATAGCTGCTGTGTAGGAGTATACCTGCTGTGTAGGAGTATAGCTGCTGTGTAGGAGTATAGCTGCTGTGTAGGAGTATTCCTGCTGTGTAGGAGTATAGCTGCTGTGTAGGAGTATAGCTGCTGTGTAGGAGTATAGCTGCTGTGTAGGAGTATAGCTGCTGTGTAGGAGTATACCTGCTGTGTAGGAGTATTCCTGCTGTGTAGGAGTATAGCTGCTGTGTAGGAGTATAGCTGCTGTGTAGGAGTATAGCTGCTGTGTAGGAGTATAGCTGCTGTGTAGGAGTAAAGCTGCTGTGTAGGAGTATAGCTGCTGTGTAGGAGTATAGCTGCTGAGTAGGAGTATAGCTGCTGAGTAGGAGTATAGCTGCTGTGTAGGAGTATAGCTGCTGTGTAGGAGTATAGCTGCTGAGTAGGAGTATAGCTGCTGAGTAGGAGTATAGCTGCTGTGTAGGAGTATAGCTGCTGTGTAGGAGTATAGCTGCTGTGTAGGAGTATAGCTGCTGTGTAGGAGTATAGCTGCTGTGTAGGAGTATAGCTGCTGTGTAGGAGTATAGCTGCTGTATAGGAGTACAGCTGTTCCAGTCCTGACTTTCTAATTCAGGGGTGCGCAAAAACAGGAGGGCGAGATTTTCTGGGGTGGCGTGGCGGTTACAGAGGCCCTCTTCACCAAGGCATTTAAATGAAATGCCGGGGAGCGCGCGAGGCCTCTGTAACTTCCCTTACCTGGTCTCCCGCAGCTTCTAGTAACGCGTCGCCATGGTAAGACACCGCGTTATCATCGTGACGCCGGACACCAGGTAAAGGAGGGGCACGAGCAAGGGAAAAGAACAGTTTGCGCACCCCTGTTCTAACATCTTATTGATGAAACCAAATGATTTAGACCGGCGCTAGAAAAAATAACATCTTATTGAACAAGGGTAATTCTTTGAAGATGATCTCTCTTTGCTCTTTGCCTATGTAAACCCCCTTTAGGATTACAGGCAGTCCTCGGTTATTTAATACATCAGTTCTGTAGTTTTTTTTAAACAACGGTGAATGAAATTTTTAATATATTATAATAAATCACTTCTGTACTATGAGAAAATACTTGTAGCATTTTTTTTTAAACAACTCGGAATGACATTCTTAATGTATTATAATGTAACAATATTTTTTGTTTCTATAGCAACCATTTACAAAGTCACATCCCCTTCCTATTCTGAAACAGGCCCTGGCACACCCCTTTTATGAGACCTCCCCTTTCTCTAGCAGTGCACCAATTGTATCTAGTGACTAACTGGTCACATGATCTTCCCCACAGAACTTTGCATCTCTGGTCCTTTAGTGTCTGGATGGGTGTAATGCCACAATTTGGCATAGTTTAATTCATACACAGTATAACTTTTTGCATCTACTTTTCTTCTCAACTTGAATTAAAGACCTATTTCAGGAACTGGATTGAAATAGCAACTACTGATCCACTGATCCACCTGTACTGAAGCAGGGATATCCTGAAAACTTGACCTGATGGTGGTCCTTGAGGACTGGGGTTGCCCACCCCATGGATAGATGATATCGTGAAGTTACCTAAAACATCTGCCATTAACGTGATGTCGAGTTATTTCAGTCTTTGTCTTTGACTGAGCCACCTGTGCTGAATCCCTTGAGGACTACAGTTGCCCACCCTAGATGTAGTCCAATGTACATGAACAACACTTGCCAAAAGGTAGACAGAAAGCTCACACAAGTTCAACATTTATGGTTATTTCCATCATTCAGTCGCAGCAGAAAACTGCTGCTAAAACCCAACATGCCATCAGCTGAATCCAGCTGTAACTAGGCGGAATTCAATGTTAGTAACCTCTAAAAGAGCAACAAGCAAAATAATATTCCGAGATATAGGAAAAGGGACTTTTCTCACTGTATCACAGAGGAAACATTGGCAGAGGAAAGACAAGAATCAGAGCAGCACAAACGTGAGTCATATATATATATATATATATATATATATATATATATATATATATATATATATATATATATATATATATATATATATATTATTGTAGGTATACAATTTTTATAACCTGGAGATATAGCATGGGAAGTGTTAATATGTTTTTATTTGTGTTGAATCAGCCTAGCTGTTTACACTAATGGGGACAGGTTTACATTGGTTAGGATACATATAGGAAGTGCTCTTAGGTGTCCACCATCCCCCGAGGAAGTCAGGTGTTAGTGACGAAACTAGTTGGGACGAGGTGGTGATGTCAGCGCGCGACGGAGAGAGGAGGTGCCTTCTGCCTGTGTGGAGCCCTGTTATTCATGCTGCACACGCGGCTAGCAGCCGGAATCTCCATTGACTGAAGGATTTATACTGCATGTGGATTATCAGACTGATCTATACAGCACAGCGGTGTGTGTCAGGAGCTCCAACGGCTGCAACCTACTCAGGCAGAGTATTTACACTGGACCCCTCCCACCCAGCTGACGAACCCCTTAGAGATTATTCTCTTACATGCTTGTTGTTTTTTAAATCCTGTAAGTGCGATTCCTTGGGACCGCGTGTCTTATTAAATGGACTAATTTTATACAGTATAACACTATGGTGCCTGCGCTTGTCTTTGTTCTTTTTTTGTAGGTACTTTGTGGGTGGCTATACCACATCAAAGGAGCTGCATGCGCCATTAGTATCTGGGGTCTGGGTACCACCCTAATGTTTACTATCCTTAGTGGACCTGATGGACTACACCTGTGTGAACTTTCAGTGACTTTTTTATGATTTATGAACACCACTTATAATTAGTTATAAAACTAATAGCTATTAATAGCACTAGTCTAAATCACTATTATTATAATTAAGTATTCACCTAATTTGTATAGATTTAAGCATGTTAATATTCACATAATTAATTATTAAGCGCTACTGTTTGTTTGTGTGTTTTGTATATATATATATATATATATATATATATATATATATATATATATATATATATATATATATATAAATCGTGAGCCAAAGGACACCTTAGTTTGTCCAAAAACTCCCTCCTTAAAGAAACGTTTTCAACTACTTACAATGTGAGAAGTTCATTTATGAGACTATTTAGGACAAACTTGCCTGTCCTGCTGCTTGGCAACGATGTAAGTGGATAAGGAGTGATTTATCGGCAAAGTGTCAGCTGAAATATCAGGTAATGTCCCTGGCCCTGCTGGTTGTGCCTTTGTCTGGATCTCCTGCTGCATTTCATTTGAAGAGCCCTACTGGTGCCAATCAACAAGCTAGAAAATCAATGATAACTTAAATGACTATACTTCAGACATCTGGCCAGGCTTAGTGGGGTGCGGCAAAAGATGATCCTGCTGCTGCATCTGCAGTCTCCAGTATGTTGGAGGATTATTTAAAAAATAAAATACGAGATCAGAGACAGCCTGTTTGTACACAGGACTGAAAAAGAGCCCTACGTGCATTGAGGCCGTGTTTCACACGAGCTGTCCACCCACTCCTGGAAGCATTGTAAGTGACTCTCGCAGGAGGCTATCGAGATGAGGTTGCTAATAAAGTAAACTACAGCTTGTTTGATGTATAGAGCGGAATTCAAAAGGAACATTCTGCAGATGGCTCTAATGAAGATAAACTCATATTGTTCTAAAGTGAAACTGACAACAATGATTAAGGCAAGGAAGATTCATCATGTGAAAATAAAGCAGGAAAGTATCAACTAATGATTGGCAACAACATGCACTCCCGTTATTTTTGCTGAATAGGGTTTAAGTAACGTACAGAATATGTTTAAAAAAGAGGCCAAAGAACAGAATTTTTTTAGCCTTAACAGGCCTATTGCTATAGCTAAGAATTAATGGTAAAGGAAGGGGTTTGACCCCACAAAGATTCCGATGCTACAAAAACTTGCTGTATAAGATAAGCAGTCCTAAAGTGTCCTGTGTAAGATGAACGGAGGTGACCACCACTAACAGCAGTAAATGAAATAATTAAATAAAGATATAACCAAACGCACGTGTAGGAGACTAACCGGGGTGGGGGCTATAAAGCAGTAGCTGTTGGAAATAAAAGGCTACACATAGGGATACATGCTGCCGAGTAAGACACAAGAAAAACAGGAACTGCTACCCTTACCAGACCCCGTGTCACACGGCGTGTTCGCCCTACTCAGCTGGCTGTAATCCGTGAGTTTTCGCCGAGCCTGTGTTCCCTGCTGTAGTGCGGTCTGCGTGCTCCTGCCGATCCGGTGAGTAGTAGTAGCAGACGAGAAATCCCAGTGGTCACTGCAAAACCTCCATGAAGCTCAAAAAATTGAGCTTCATAGAGGTTTTGCAGTGACTGCTGGGATTTCTCGTCTGCTACTATAGCTAAGAATTACTCATTAGAAATACTCAGTGTATGAAACAAGTACAGGCATACCCCGCATTAATGTACGCAATGGGACCGGAGCATGTATGTAAAGCGAAAATGTACTTCAAGTGAAGCACTACCTTTTCCCACTTATCGATGCATGTACTGTACTGCAATCGTCATATATGTGCATAACTGATGTAAATAACACATTTGTAACAGGCTCTATAGTCTCCCAGCTCGCGCACAGCTTCGTTACAGGTAGGGAGCCGGTATCGCTGTTCAGGACGTGATGACAGTCGCATGCGTGAGCTGCCGTTTGCCTATTGGGCGATATGTACTTACTCGCGAGTGTACTTAAAGTGAGTGTCCTTAAACCGGGGTATGCTGTAATAGATTTTTAAAAAATGGCACAGCTACCTCAGAAAGATTCTTTAAAAACAAAACTATTTTAAATGCTAACTTTAATATATAGAATCTTTTAATGATCCCTAAAATGTCCAGCCTATGGAGATTTCGTAAAAAAAAAAAGCTGAGGAAATATCACTTGCACAACTTTCTGTGACAGCAACGCGCAGTGACAGCGAACTGTAATGGAGTGACAGCCAGCAGTAATGGATTTCAGCCCACAATAGCATTTTGATGTTCAGTACATTATATTGTATAGCAGAGTTACGGCCAAAATGCAAAGCCTGTTCCAATACAAAGCAGTTTTTTGTGACCTGCTTGTTTCCCACTGTGGATAGTGCTAGAAATTGTATTTTGTGAAAAAAGAAATATTGCACAAATTACATGATTGTACCTGTTGTGAAACGCATACAGGGCCGCCAACAGGGGGGGACAAAAGGTACGGGCATCCCGGGCCCTGTGAGTCATGGGGGCCCGGCCGCCATGTGTCTGTGTGTGCATGTGTGTGTGTGCATGTGTGTGTGTGTGTGTGTGTGTGTGTGTGTGTGTGTGTATGTGTATGTATGTGTGCATGTGTGTGGCAGCAAGGTGGTGTGTGTGTGTGATTATATATATATATATATGTATGTTTGTATGTGTGTGTATCTGTCTGTGTGTGTGTATGTGTGTGTCTGTGTATTTGTATGTGTGTGTGTGTCTGTGTGTGTGTGTGTCTGTGTGTGTGTGTGTGTGTGTGTGTGTGTGTGTGTGTGTGTGTGTGTGTGTGTGTGTGTGTGTGTGTGTGTGTGTGTGTGTGTGTGTGTGTGTGTGTCTGTGTGTGTGTGTATGTGTGTGTGTGTGTGTGTGTGTGTGTGTGTGTGTGTGTGTGTGTGTGTGTGTCTGTGTGTGTGCATGTGCGTGTGTGTGTGTGTGCATGTGTGTATGTATGTGTGCGTGTGTGTGTGCGTGTGTGTGCGCGTGTGTGTGCGCGTGAATATATTTATCAAAATTGCACAATGTTAATAAATAATTTATTCTCACAACATGTCTTTTTTTTTAATTTTTAAAATATTATATAATATACACACACACACACACACACACACACACACACACACACACACACACACACACACACACACACACACACACACGTTTCCCAGTGACACACAAACACACAGACCACTTCAAAGTGACACACACACACACACTGACAGCTACCAAGTGACACACACAGTGATACCTGCCTCCCAAGCACGCTTGCTGTCTCCTCTGCCAGGACAGCAAAAAGCTCCTGGTAGAGCGAGCGGCAGCAAGCAACAGCGAGCAGCAGCACAAAAGTGTTTACTATGTCCCAGGCCTTAGTGTCACTCCCACCCAGACCCTGAAATAGGTGTCTGAGTAAAGATAAAAAAAGAAAGGGAAATAATTCTGTTTGTTCCATATACCTAACTGGCGTTACATTCACCCAGACCAGCAAATCTGTTTCTGGGAGACAATATGACACTTAACGTTACGGTATTGGCATTTGAAGATCCACATTATGGATAACGAAATGTTAACTTACATTAAAGTCACTTAACAGAGTTCTGTGGATTTGGGCGATTGTGTTGTACTCGCTCCAAGACAAAGTAAACTTTTTCATAAACCCTTTTTTCAATCGGTATTGTAAATGACACATGCTACAGTATATTGTACTGTACATTCATTATAACTGATAATATGTAGGTCTCCATGCCATTCTCACAAAACAGAAAACTGGTAAATGGCATTTCTATTAGGTATTAACCTGAGCAATAAGGTTCTACTGAGCCAGATTTTCCCCGGCACGCCAGATCTGTGCTGGAGGGGATGTGGTCAAAGAGGAGACATGGCCCATATTTGGTGGTCATGCCCAGAGATCCAGGGGTTCTGGTCTAAGATCCAGAAACTACTCTGTGAAATTCCCCTGGACCCTCTGACCTTTCTGTTGGGAAAACAAGTTGATGGCCTTCCCGCTCCCCTAACTAAACTTATTTCAGCCATCCTAACTGCTGCAAGGTGCTCTACCGCAGCTGCTTGGAAGCAGGTAAAAGCACCCTCAAAAAATACAGTCTCTAAAAGAATTACCACGGTTATGACCATGGAAAAACTTACGGCCATGCTCACACAGAAAATCCTCCAGGTCTACAACACCTGGGGGCCATGGCTAGACCGCTGTGTCCCAACTTTCCCATAAACAAGCACCCGAACCAGTCGGCCCCTCCAACAAGAAAGCTTAAAAAAATGAAATGCTGATTTTACAGACATGCAGCTGCAGCTGCCTGTTGTCGACCATTTGCCTTGCAAGTTCTGCACGGTTACCTCTAGCATGTCACGAGGTCCCTGCTGTGTGAATCCTACAGGGCTTTACCTGTCTGTAAGAGACATGCAGTAAGAGATAGACTGAATCAGTCACGCTACCTGCGCGCCTCTAACAGGCGATCGCCTGGGATTTTATTTTAATCACACAGTATTTTAGCAGGGGGTCTCCGGAGCTGAACCGCATTGATTTCAGGTCCAGGGACCCCCTGATTCCCGAGTTACGGGCCCCGTTATGGGGTGCCAGTATCCCGACAGCCATGTTTAAATTCTCCTGCGTCACGGCCCACGTGATCGGGGATTTAAACAAACCAGAGGGATACCGGCACCCAATAATGGGGTCTGTAACTCGAGAAGCAGGGGGTCCCCGGACCTTAAAACCATGTGATTGAGCTCCAGAGACACCCTGCTAAAATACTGTGTGATTAAAATAAAAGCAGCTTCATTACATTAGCGGCTAACCACTAAGGCAATGAAGACAAGAATACCTGGTTCATGGGGGCAGAGGGGGTGAGTGAAGGGGGTAATTGCCCTAGGGTGGGTGGTTAGGCCTACTGGGAAGGTTGCAGGAGGAGTTAAATACAAAAAATACTCTGCTTTCTTTATAAAGTGTTATAATCTTGCCCCCTTTTATATATAATTTCTAATCTTTTACTGAATTACTGCTCATATCCTCCAGTGCACTATCACTGCTGATAAGCCCACTCACATACTCTCTCATGCTGCCCCTAATTTCTAGAACTAGCTTCATATTACCGGACTCCTTATCCATATCGCCAAGTCACATTTCAGTGACGAATTTCAAGGGCCTTCGTATGGCACTTATATCTAGTAACCTGCTCTAGTATGAATGCCTTGTGCTCACACTCGCCATTGATACAATTACCAATTACTCATACTTCCCTCTTCTATGAGTGCACCATGTAACCCAGCCATGGACACCTTACAATGCTTATTCCATCAGAATTATCATTAAATTATGTTATTGACCATATATAGATATGATAACAAAATGGGGAAGGTTGGGGTAGGGAAGGAAAGGAGAATCTTGCAATTTGACAAGGTGCTAAAGGGAGCATACTGGGCATACATAACAAATGCTTGTAAGAGCCAGGAAAGAGCTCCAATTGAATAACACTCGAGTCGGAATGTGAAATAACGTAATTAAAACTAAGCAAAGACAATTAGACAACACATAATATAAAATAAGTGAATCATATCATACACATATGTGAGAAATAAGTCATTCTCACTGGAATTTCAACTAGGGTCACTGATTGGTGTATTCACTGAGGCTAAAAGGAATGTCTGTGAGGTAGCTCCCTTTTAAGATAAGTGGGGAATGTAGGTGGTTTATCGGGGTTACACTCCATCTCTAGATAAATGGAAGAAACAGAACTAGTCTGATATATATATATATATATATATATATATATATATATATATATATATATATATATATATATATATATATTCAGGTGATCACATCTGTACTAATAAGGTCTGAACTACAGTCTCATTAGAGAGACATAATGTCCACTTAGTTCTCCGAATTAGTAAGGGAGATAAAACCAATGCTGGCCACCATCATCTTAACTACAGTAGTTCAAACATTAGAAGCGGCAACAGCTGTATAGATAGTAGCTTTATAGTAGATTATTTGTGGGACCTTAAATCCCAACAGTGTCTGCCCATCAATAGTAGAAAGATATCAGGACAGGTACTAGCTATCACCACATATTGCTTGAGGAAAAAAATCGAAGGTTGTGAACATTGTACAAAATATTCTTGTTGATCAAATCCTGTTATTAAACTAATCTGAGTTAACCTCAAGGACATTAATAGCAAACCTATACTTTCTCCAAATGAGTGGGAGAAGCAGAATACAGGCATACCCCACATTAACGTACGCAATGGGACCGGAGCATGTATGTAAAGCGAAAATGTACTTAAAGTGAATCACTACCTTTTCCCCACTTATCAATGCTTGTACTGTACTGGGTAACAGGCGCACTGTGGCTCATGATATGAACTCCTGTGTATTGGATAACAGGCTCACTGTTGCTCATGATATGAACTCCTGTGTATTGGGTAACAGGCGCGCTGTTGCTCATGATATGAACTCCTGTGTATTGGGTAACAGGCGCACTGTTGCTCATGATATGAACTCCTGTGTATTGGGTAACAGGCGCGCTGTTGCTCATGATATGAACTCCTGTGTATTGGGTAACAGGCGCGCTGTTGCTCATGATATGAACTCCTGTGTATTGGGTAACAGGCGCACTGTTGCTCATGATATGAACTCCTGTGTATTGGGTAACAGGCGCGCTGTTGCTCATGATATGAACTCCTGTGTATTGGGTAACAGGCGCGCTGTTGCTCATGATATGAACTCCTGTGTATTGGGTAACAGGCGCACTGTTGCTCATGATATTAACTCCTGTGTATTAGGTAACAGGCGCACTGTTGCTCATGATATGAACTCCTGTGTATTGGGTAACAGGCGCGCTGTTGCTCATGATATGAACTCCTGTGTATTGGGTAACAGGCGCATGTTGCTCATGATATGAACTCCTTTGTATTGGGTAACAGGCGCACTGGTGCTCATGATATGAACTCCTGTGTATTGGGTAACAGGTGCACTGTTGCTCATGATATGAACTCCTGTGTATTGGGAAACAGGCGCACTGTTGCTCATGATATGAACTCCTGTGTATTGGGTAACAGGCGCACTGTTGCTCATGATATGAACTGCTGTGGTCTCATTCGTTACTTTAAGGAAGGAATGTAACCCCGATAAGCCACCTATATTCCCCACTTACTTTAGAAGGACCTCATAGACATTGTATTGTATTGTATGTCTTTATTTATATAGCGCCATTAATGTACATAGCGCTTCACAGTAGTAATACATGTGGTAATCGAATAAATAACAGATAATATAAATAACAGATCATGGGAATAAGTGCTTTAGACAAACATAACATTAAGGAAGAGGAGTCCCTGCCCCGAGGAGCTTACAATCTAATTGGTAGGTAGGGAGAACGTACAGAGACAGTAGGAGGGAGTTCTGGTAAGTGCGTCTGCAGGGGGCCAAGCTTTATGTATCATGTGTTCAGAATGTTCAGAGTGCTATTCGTATGCTTCTTTAAGCAAGTGTGTCTTAAGGTGGGTCTTAAAGGTGGATAGAGAGGGTGCTTGTCGGGTACTGAGGGGAAGGGCATTCCAGAGGTGTGGGGCAGTCAGTGAAAAAGGTTTAAGGCGGGAGAGGGCTTTAGATAAAAAGGGGGTAGAAAGAAGACATCCTTGAGCAGAACGCAAGAGTCGGGGTGGTGCATAGCGAGAAATTAGGGCTGAGATGTAAGGAGGGGCAGAAGAGTGTAAAGCTTTAAAAGTGAGGAGAAGAATGGAGTGTGAGATGCGGGATTTGATTGGAAGCCAGGAGAGGGATTTCAGGAGGGGAGATGCTGAGACAGATCAAGGAAAGAGTAGAGTGATTCTGGCAGCAGCATTTAGGATTGTAGGGGAGACAGGTGAGAGGCAGGAAGGCCGGACAGCAGGAGGTTACAGTAATCAAGACGGGAGAGAATGAGGGCCTGAGTCAGAGTTTTAGCAGTCGAGCAACAGAGGAAAGGGCGTATCTTTGTGATATTGCGGAGGAAAAAGCGACAGGTTTTAGAAATGTTTTGAATGTGAGGGGCCAATGTGAGAGAGGAGTCGAGTGTGACCCCTAGGCAGCGTGCTTGGGCTACTGGGTGGATGATCGTAGTTCCAACAGTAATGTGGAAGGAGGTAGTAGGGCCAGGTTTGGGAGGAAGTATGAGGAGCTCTGTTTTAGCCATGTTGAGTTTAAGGCGACGGAGGGCCATCCAGGATGATATAGCAGAGAGACATTCAGAAACTGTGGTCTGTATAGCAGGTGTAAGGTCAGGTGTTGAAAAGTATATTAGTGTGTCGTCAGCATAGAGGTGATATTTAAACCCAAAAGATGTTATTAGGTCACCTAGAGAGAGTGTGTACAGAGAAAAGAGAAGAGGTCCCAGGACAGAGCCCTGGGGTACCCCCACAGAGAGATCAATAGAAGAGGAGGAGGTGTTAGCAGAAGAGACACTGAAAGTACGATGGGAGAGGTAGGATGAGATCCAGGATAGAGCTTTGTTCCGAATACCAAGAGTATGGAGAATGTGAAGGAGAAGAGGGTGGTCCACGGTGTCAAATGCTGCAGAGTGGTCGAGTAATATGAGCAGATTGTAATGACCTCTGTCTTTGGCAGCATGGAGGTCGTCAGTTATTTTAGCGAGGGCTGTTTCCGTGGAGTGAGCAGTGCGGAAGCCAGATTGTAGAGGGTCTAGGAGAGAATAGGTGTTGAGAAAATGGAGAGAATACAAGACGTTCAAGGAGTTTAGAGGCAAAAGGCAGGAGGGAGACAGGTCGATAGTTAGAAAGACAGGTAGGGTCAAGCTTGCTGTTTTTGAGTAATGGTATGACTGTTGCATGTTTGAAGGAGGATGGAAAGGTTCCAGAGCAGAGGGAGGAGTTAAAAATGTGTGTGAGCGTAGGGATTATAGTAGGAGCAAGAGGTTTTAGGAGATGGGAGGGAATGGGGTCAAGAGGGCAAGTGGTAGAGGGAGAAGTGGCGATCAACAGCGACACATCCTCCTCTGAGACAGTGGAAAAAGAGTCAAGGAAGGCAGGAGGAGAGTTAGGAAGAGGTGTAGGATGGGAAGAAGAAACAGAGGGGATGTTCTGACGTATGGATTCCACCTTTTCCTTAAAATAGTCAGCAAAGTCCTGAGCGGAGATGGAGGAAGGAGAGGCAGCTGAGGGTGGTTTGAGTAGAGTATCAAAGACAGAGAACAGTTGGCGTGGGTTAGACTTGTGCATGTTGATTAGTGCAGAAAAGTAGGCTTGTTTATCTTGCGAGAGGGCAGAGTTGAAACAGGATAGCATAAATTTGTAGTGAAGGAAGTCTGCGAGAGTGTGAGACTTCCTCCAGAGGCGTTCAGAGGAACGAGTGGAGGAACGAGTGGAGGAACGCAGCATGCGTGTGTGGGAATTTAGCCAGGGTCTAGGGTTAGAAGGGCGAGTGCGGCAGAGAGAAAGTGGGGCATGTAGATCAAGAGAGGAGGACAAGACAGAGTTGTAGTTCCTGACCAGGTTGTCGTGGTCTGTAGCAGAGCTGAGAGAGGAGAGGGAGGAGCGTAAAGTGGACTCAAAGTCAGGTAAGTGAATAGAGCGCAGGTTTCTGCAGAACCGGGGTGTAGATGGAGGTGGAGAAGCGAGATAGAGAGAATGAGATGAGATGATGGTCAGAGAGAGGAAAAGGGGAAATGGAGAAATCGGAGAGAGAGAAGTTCTTAGTGAAAACCAGGTCTAAGTAGTGGCCATCCTTCTGGGTGCTGGCTGCAGTCCACTGTTGAAGGCCAAAAGAAGAGGTTAGAGAAAGAAAGCGGGAAGCCCAAGGGAGAGAGGGTTCATTAATGTGGCAATTGAAGTCCCCAAGGAGAAGAACAGGGGAGTCTGAGGAGAGGAAGAAAGAGAGCCAGGATTCAAAGTGAGAGAGAAAGGCAGAAGGGGGATGAGTAGAGGTAGGTGGGCGATAGATGACCGCCACATGAACAGGGAGAGGAGAGAAAATCTGGACAGTGTGAGCCTCAAAGGAGGGAAAAGCAAGAGAGGGAGGAATAGGAAGGGTTCGGTAACGACAGAGAGAGGAGAGCAGGAGCCCCACGCCTCCACCCCTGCCATCAGTGCGCGGAGTGTGGGAGAAGGAAAGGCCACCATAGGAGAGGGCAGCTTCCAGAGCAGAGTCAGACTGAGTGAGCCAGGTCTCAGTTATAGCAAATAGGAGCAGAGAGTGAGAGAGAAATAACTCATGCACAGAGAGGAACTTGTTAGAAAGGGAGCGAGCATTCCAAAGAGCACAGGAGAAAGGGAGAGAGGAGAGAGGGTGGCAGGGGATGGGTATGAGGTTGGAGGGGTTGACACCAGAAGGAGTAGAGGTTGCAGTTGGCAGGCGAGGACGAGCGCATATAGGAATAAGACAGGGACCAGGATTGGGAGAGATATCCCCAGAAGCAAGAAGGAGAAGCATGGATAGAAAGAGGATGTGTGAGGATGATTTGTAGGGGTGTTTTTTAGTGCAGGGGATATAGCTGTATGGTGTCAGAGGACGCTAGTAAGAAAGGAGTTCATGTGAACAGAGAAGTGGTGAAGGAAGGAGAGATGGAGATATATGAATGGAGTTAGAGACATACTGAGGCTGGTAAAAAGAAGTGCATAATTTGAGAAGAAGTGAAGTCACAGCAAATATAAATGGTAAAGGCAGCATCACAGCAGTAATGATGCAGTCTGGTATTGATGATATCCTCCTTTCCAGCGTAGTTCAAATGCAGGAATCAGGGCCAGATGGGGTGTCCACTTCTTCCTCACTTCTTTTGAACTTCCTTTTAAACTTCAGTTGTTCAGTAGTCATGCCACTTATAATGGGCCACTTGGATATGTGGTTCTGTCTGCTTAATTAGCACATCTGAGGCACATTCAAACAAATGGTTTTCTACACAGGGTGTTCCCTGCCTAGGTGGCAACACTTAATTTGATTAGGGGTAGACAGAAAACATGGGTAGACATCCCATTTAGACTCTGTGAATACACCAATCAGTGACCCTAGGGATTATCCCTGTGCATCAATTCACACACATTTATTACTCACTAATTATCCGGTGAAGTACAGGGAGAATAACTTATTTCTCACATATGTGTGATATGATTCACTTATTTTATATTATGTGTTGTCTAATTGTCTTTGCTTGTCCATTATTTTGCTAATATAGGTTTTGTATTAAAAGTAAAAGTTTTAATTACGTTATCATTTCACATTCCAACTCAAGTGTTCTTTAACAGGAGCTCTTTCCTGGCTCTTACAAGGATTTGTTTTGTATACATACAAATAATACAAAAGATTACCAAAGTGTGTCCAATCTTCAAATTAAACACTCAAATCAATTAAGGATTAAATATGACCATAACATAAGGAAATAGATATATACTGTACACACAAGTGCATAAATATGTGAAACACCAATTAAATGTAAGTTCAAATACAACCCTAATATACGAGGTATTGATCCTTCAAAGAGACCTTCCACATGGTCTTACAGGTAAGTATCCAAAAGATAGAATGCAGATGACAGCTCTATGAGGCCGCAGGTTTCCTGTGAAACGCGTAGGGTAGACGAGCATCTGAAACAAGTCCATCAGGAGTTGGTGTGAGGACGGACCGCATCCGAACCTCCCCCTCTGGAAGTAAAGCCAGAAGTAACATCACGAGGAGAAGTGAGCAGAGATGACGAAACTGTAAAAATCAGTTTTGCAGACTTTTCCGAGCTTTCCATTCAAAATCCCTTCTGTGGTGTAAAATTGGTCGACAGACTGTTCCAGTTTCAATCCGGGCAGATTAATCCAAAACCGTCATTGACAACCGCTGGTGGATTTTAGGAATCCAATCTGCGGCTTGTGCAATTTGCGCGGTCCGCATATTGGATTCTTAAAATCCACCAGTGGTTTGCTAAATCCAGGCATGGGATTGGTAAAATCTTCCAACAAATTGCGGAATCCGTGGATTTTGTTTTGTCAGAGATAGAAAAAATATGGAAAAGATGAATCGCCCTTTTTGAGACCGATTGTGGAAATCCGCGGACCAAAGGAACCAGCCAATCCGTAGCGAATCCAAATCTGCAACAAAAAAAATTGCCCATCTCTAATAGTGAGCAAGGGCAGATTTGGGTGTCTGCAAACATTTGTTTTTATTCCTGAATATAAAGTTCCTTACATAATTATGCAATGTTTCTGTTCCATCTCTTTTATTTAAGAGTAACATGAATATCACCATTATTATGAAGAGCTTGAATTCTATCTAGCCTTCATGAGAGCATACGTCACCCGATTTGTTGGATATCCAATTAGGTTTTAGACATGTTGCACTATTTCTGGTTTCTGTTTTCATTCCCCCTGTACATGCTCTTTGGGATTGCTCTCTATCTTTGGAATCAAGATATTGACACCATATGTAAGATTTATTAACGTAAAACGTTGCAAACCTTTCATTAATTGTATGCAGTCATGGCGGGAGTTGGAGACAGATAAGCACATTAATTTCCACAAACAGAGAGACATATGTTATTATGAGGCTTATTTAAGCTACTTAAGGCTGGTTTTTTTCTTCTTATGTCAGAGATTTGAGTTAGCTCAATCACCACCAGACCAATTGTTGAAATTCACTAACAATACAGTAAAACGGATTAGAATTGTTTTAACACCGCTATACAACTCGTCGAATTTAATTTATTCAAACAGCAAACCATATGAGTAAGGACTAGGTAACTTCCCAATCTGTTTCAAATCCTTATTAATTAAGCGATGTGGGGAAAAAAAATCAAAAGCAGTGCTGGGCTCGTTACAGCCTATTGACTTCCTGTTAGTAAACCACAATCCAGCACTTTTTCTCTGCTGCATGAATCTTAATTTGTAATGTGCCCCATTGAGTACTGTTTATTAAATTGCACCCCATGGTTTTTAGATGTCTCTAATCAACATTAAGACTGCAGTTTATTACAACAAGGTTGTGTTGTTTCAAGGTTATTCATAGCCCTTTCAATAATGGCTGAAACATTTTTTTATTTTTTTTAAAACACATGCCATACATAAAGAGAAGAGGAGAAAGTCTTTTTCACATTTAAATGTATATTTACAAAACAACATCAAAATGAATTTACAGCCTATGAGAAAGCAATAAATTAAACTACAATACTGTATAGTTAGTAGCCCCAAAGCAGAGTTCACAGATGCATGGTGAAACATAACCCTGCTGATGGTGTGAAGTCGAGTAGCAATAACTCTCCAAAGGTCAATAACGTAATGTTAAGTAATTTATTATCCTAGGAACAGCATAGCATTAGCATTAACAGCCGTTAGAGATAATAAGACAAAAAAGTGTTGATTCCCGTATCAGTGCATAGCCATAAAGGTCCGTTAAGGTTAACGCAGGGACTTCATTACACTAGTCAGGTCGTACCTAAACTTGGCGTTACTCACATCCATATGCAGAAATGGGTCTTTCACAGGGTCTCTTTAACTTTAGTTAAACAGCTATTTGAACGTCTGAATAAGTGTAAAGCTAAGACGTACAGTACTTAATGTCACGTTATTGGAGGCAATGTTGCACTACATTAAATTGACGTTAAGCCTATGCTAATGAGAAAAACAATAGCAGTTGTTTTTGCCTCTAAAGTAATTAGTTTTATGGATATGTGATAACCTCAGGGAAAATAAGATCCGATACCGGTTTAGGTAACGCGGTGTGATGAACCCTAATTTAACTGCTCTCTGTGAATCTAGGTCCGAGAGTGCTACCCATTTCTTTGAGAATACATTTTCTATATTACTGTACTGTACATTTTAAGTACTGTGTACATGGAATGCACACTTTGCTGTATCCCCAAGCTTACATACTAGTCTAACCAGGGCCGGCCTGATGGCGACGCCATCAGTGCGACTACACCTAGCCCTGCGCTTACAGAGGCCCTTTGCTCTTCCCCACAACATTTAAACTGTGATCGCCGGGGGGGGGGGGGGGGCGGGAGGGGAGGGGGTGCATCTCCACCTGCTATTATGTGACGACGTGTCGCCATGACATCACGACATCACATGGCGACTGAATGCCATGACGAGACATAACAGGCAGAGATGCCGGCCCCGTATAAGGTAAGAGGCCCTGCCATACTTCCACTGCACTGGGTACCTCCAAACGCCCGGCCGGCCCTGAGTCTAACTTCCAAGAGCACTACATAATAATCACTGAAATATGAACTGCCACCACGCTCATGCAGCCAGAAAATTGCTTAACCCAAAGCAACAAAACTTTCACAGAACAGTTAATCACACCCTCCTTTTAGACATTCTGTGCTCAAGCAGATACATACAGTTGGCAAAACCCTCTTCTAAAAGTACTTTGTATGCAAGAGTGTAAAGGAATGGCCAGTGCAGATGTTTATTTAATACAGCAGATTTTTTTTTAACACATCAAATGTTTATCTTTGCTCTTTACAGTTCTGATAACCTTATACAATGTAGTTGTTTTGTTTGACTATTGGATACATCTATTTAGTTTTTTTTAGGCTATAGTGCAGTAAATATTTGTATGTATAATACGATGCCCTGCTGCAACGCTTCCACCTGTCCTTACCTATAGCAACAGCATAATGGATATTCCATTGCAGCAGTGACATGACATCTAACATCTTTGTCCATCAAGAAAAGCGCTCTTGCTCTATATAGTTAGGGAAGTTGCCTTTTAAAAGTTATGCATCTCTGTCCTCAGTGACTTTGGTTCAAACCCCAGCAACACAAATTTCAATGTGTGTATAAAAATTTGTTCCAACTATAATTTAGAAATGATAGCTGTAAAGGTTAGTACGAAGTTTTAAAAATGATATTATTTATTTATAATATGTTTTACCAGGAAGAGTTACATTGAGAGTTACCTCTCATTTTCAAGTAAGTCCTGGGCATAGAGTTAAGACAAATAAGGCTGCGTCCATAGAAGGAGAAGCAGCGCTGAGCAGTGTGGATGCTCCGCGTTGAGCCCCGGCATCCTCAATGAGGATGTCTTGAGAGGGGGCTCACGCGAGCGTCCGCAGGCGTGCTCAGGAGTTGGATTTTTCAGCCGACAGCCAAAGCTGTTTTTCAGCGCACTGTCGGCTGAAAACATCCAATCAGCGCAAAGCAGCGTCAACTATTGGCCCAGCGACGTCACTGCCCCGCCTCCCGATCGCGGATGCTGGCTCACCTGCATGTGCATAAAATCGCTCATGCCTGATCAGGTGAGCATCAGCGTCCGCGCGGCTCAGCGCTGCTCCACCTTCTATGGACGCAGCCTAATACATGGTTACAAATACAGTTACATAAGTGAACAGGGTAAACATTATATACAAGACATTGTATGCACAGTTATTAACGAAAATATATATTATAGGCTTATGTAACAGTTACAGACCAGATTAAAATGTGAGACAGCCTTAGTTTTGAAAGAACTTAAACTGGTGGTGGCTGTGAGAGTCTTCCAGTTTTCGGGTGCACGGTAAGAGAAGGAGGAGCGGCCGGATACTTTGTTGAGCCTTGGGACCATGAACAGTCTTTTGGAGTCTGATCTCAGATGATAAGTGCTGCATGTGGTAGGGGTGAGGAGCTTTTTCAGATAGATGGGGAGCTTGCCCAGAAAGTATTTGAAGACAAGACAAGAAAGGTGAACTTTGCGCCTAGACACAAGTGATGACCAATCTAGTTCTTTGGGCATTTCGCAGTGGTGTGTGTTGTAGTTGCATTGGAGAATAAAATGGCATATTGAATTGTAGAGGGTGTCAAGTTTGCTAAGGTAGGTTTGGGGTGCCAAGCCATATACTATGTCTACATAGTTGATAATTGGCATTAGCATCTGCTGTGCAATACGCTTTCTGACCAGCAGACTTACAGTAGGGAGGATTTGTTCCTGTAAAGTACACCTAGTTTGGCATAGGTTTTGAATGTCAGGGTATCAATGTGCATCCCGAATGTTAAATGGGAGTCAAACCATATGCCCAGGTATTTAAAACTAGTAAAAGGAGTTAGGGTGGTGTTAGATCTGGTTCTGATCTGGAGCTCAGTCACTGGAAGCTTAAAAATTTAGTCTTGGTCCCAAATACCATTGTTACAGTCTTGTTAGTGTTTAATAACAGTTTGTTTTATCCCTGCCCCTCTTTCCCCCCCTCTCTGATTTAACCCCCCCATAAAAAATTTAAAAAAAAGTGAAAATGCTTTATTGGATTTATTGTCTGTATAATGTAGTCATGTGCCAATGATTTTACTGTATCTGTATCTTTTTCCCCTGCGACTACAATAAAGAAAAAAGATTGGAGAAAAAAAAAGGGGGGGGGAATATGGCGCACAGTCATGAGAATGGGTCACAAAATGAATATAATAACAGTTTGTTTTGGGAAATCCAGTTTTCGAGTCTCAAAAGTCAGACTGAAGTATATGTTGAAGGTTGGAGAGGCTATGGCTGTGTGCATATAGGATTGTGTCATCTGCATACATGTATATTGAAGCTTCCTTACAAGCTGTGGGAAGATCATTGATGAACACTGAGAAGAGTAGGGGCCCCAGAACAGAGCCTTGAGGGACACTACAGGTGATATCCAAGGGGTTGGAGTTAGAGTCCGAGATAGACACATGTTAGGATCTACCTGATAGGTAGGACTGAAACCAGTTTAAAGCATGCTTCCCTATTCCAGAGCTCTGGAGTTTAAGCAGGATAACATGATCAACAGTATCAAAAGCCTTTGCAAAATCTAGGAATATTGCACCAGTGAGTTGTCCCTGTTCCATTCCACACTGGATTTCATTGCAAACTTTTAGTAGGGTCGTTACGGTGGAGTGTTTGGGGCGAACGCCAGATTGGAATTGGCTAAGGAAATTTGTCTTGGTATAGTAATCGCTTAGTTGGGAGAGGACACATTTTTCCATGACTTTGGATAGTATTGGGAAAAGAGATTGGCCTGTAGTTTGCAACAGTGTTTTTGTCCCCACTTTTGAAGATTGGGACAACTCTGGCAGTTTTCAAGGTATAAGGGATATGGCCTACAGACAGGATAGAGTTGACTTTAGCAATTGGTTTGGCAATGGCTGGGCACCAAGTCTTAGGAACTTAGATTGTAGTAAGGCAGGTTCACATTGGCTGCTTAGTTATATGGTTACTCCCAGGATGAGATTCAGGATGAGATTCAGGTTTGTGGTTTGGGTTGCATTTTGCCTATAAGTTAGTAGCACACCCCACAAAGTAATCATTGAATGCATTTGCAATGTCAGTGGGGTTTGTCAGAGTAATATCCCCCTTAATGATATTGCTTGGTTGTTGATTGTTAGAAGGCTGGAATATATTGTTGATAACCTTCCAGAAGTTAGCTGGGTTTGATGAATTCTAGAGGAGATTGTCAGAGTAATATTGTGCTTTTGCATGCCTTGTTTGCCTTGTGCACATGTTCCGCAGGCATTTGTAGTGATTGAGATCTTTGGTAGTGCCAGTTACTTTGTAGCTTTTCCACATGGCATCCCTGAACTGGTAGAGTGCTATAAGGTCAGTTGTAACCCATGGAACGTGGGCCCCCCGTACCCTTATTCTGCATAGTGGAGCATGGGTATCACAGAGTTTTAAGAACTTGGATTGGAAATAGTCGAGCGCAGAATCAGGGTCGGGAATTAAATCGATTCTGTGCCAAGGGCAGTTGGTAAGGTCAGCCAGAAACTGTTGTGGGTTAAAGTTTCTAAATGTTCTATTGAGGAGAACTTTAGGGTCTGTTTAATTAAATCTTCTTTTTTTAAGCGAGGGGTTGCTATCCTCTTCTGCAACACATTCAGGCCTGATTTAGTGTGAGAGGGCAAATATATTGTTTTGGTTGGCATACAGTACTTGGGGGGACACAGATCACCAATGCAAACGTGTATGCCCCCAATACCATAAAAGCGCCCTTCTTAGAGGAATTGTTTACCCTCATCAGAGATAGGGCCGTCTGATTGTAGGAGGTGACTTTAACATACAGTAGTCCTCAACAACGCGCTCGATAGATCAGGACCACAGTGACTCCATGATCTTAGTAGAAGCAATGAAAGATCATCAATTGGTCGATGTCTGGAGAGCACTAAACCCAGGAGCCAGGGACTACAATTTTTTTTCAGCAACATCCATGTCTTAATCTCAAATTGACTATTTCTTAATAGATGCACATCTCATTTCACAAATGTTTCAGACAATACATACTGTAGCATCACCTGGTCCGACAATGCCATGATAGATACATGGGTCCCAAACCTCTTCCCCCTGAACACGGCCAGACAATGGCGCTTCAACAAGTCCTTACTATGTGATCCCGACTTCCGAGTGGCGCTCGATAGGGATGCAAAAAATTATTTTGACATCAATGTCAATTAAGTCCCTGTATTCTCCATCATTTGGGAAGAGCGCAAAGCGTATATGAGATGCTCATTCATCAAAATTGCCTCTTAAAGAAAGAAGTGTAAATTAAGAGGGGTGCATAAACGGTCCCAAATCACGGCGATCAAGAGTAGGTCTGGTGAGATACAACATAGTGACAATAAAATAGCAGCCGAATTCACAAAATTTTACACCGAACTTTATAACTTAAGATCCAAAAAGGGCCGCCCCGAATCAGTAGCATCCGAATTAATAGCACATTACTTAGATAAGTGTCAGCTCCCCACACTAACGGAGGAGGAAAACACAGTCCTCAATGCTGAGATTTCAAAAGAGGAACTGGAAGAGGCGGTCAAATCATTAAAAATCACTAAGTCTCCTGGCCCAGATGGCTTCACTAATGTCTACTATAAGAGATTCTTGCCAGTAATATCCACGCATCTTCTAAGAACATTTAACGATTTTATGGAAGGAAATCAAATCCCTACGTCAATGTCCCTGGCCACCCTGGCCATAATACACAAAGAAGGCAGGGACCCGATGCAATGTGGAAGCTACCGTCCAATCTCCCTGCTTAACTGTGATCTCAAACTATATAGCAAAATACTCGCAAATAGATTGAATCCCATTTTACCAAGATTAATAGATAAAGACCAAGTGGGATTCGTAGCAGGTAGACAGGCCTCGGACAATACCCGAAAGATAATTGACATTATTGAACATGTCCATCTCACAGGGACCAAAGCACTACTCCTTAGTCTGGACGCAGAGAAGGCGTTCGATAGAATAGACTGGCTATTCATGGACCATGTTATGCGCAAATTCGGCTTCAAAGACGCATATCTAGAAGGAGTCCGTAGATTATATCAAAATCCATCTGCAACAGTAAAACTAGCAGGGGGCAGTAACCAGAGATTTGAGATTACTAATGGAACTCGACAGGGATGCCCCCTATCTCCTCTCCTCTTTGCATTAACCATAGAACCCCTAGCAGCGGCAATAAGAACAAATAGAGACATCAAAGGAATAGAAATTGGACACAGGCAGCACAAAATATCACTATTCGCAGATGATGTCATTTTAACCCTGACGCAACCCCAAACATCCCTACCTAACCTCCAAAAAGAACTCCGAGATTTTGGAGACATATCAGGCTATAAAATCAATAGCGATAAATCGGAAGCACTAAATTTAAGCCTGCCAGAGCCAGAGGTGAAACTCCTCAAATTAAACTTTAATTACCATTGGAGCTCCTCGAGTATCAAGTATCTGGGAGTAAAGATAGCGAGAAACTACCAATCCCTATATCAACAAAATTATCCGACCTTGTTTCGGAAAATTAAACAAGACCTAGCGAAATGGGGAGGATATCAAATATCATGGATCGGGAGAATGATCTCGGTTAAAATGAACATACTCCCCAGATTATTATACTATTTCCAGACGCTCCCGATCCACATCCCTGGCTCAGAATTAAAAAACATACAAAAACTAATCTTCCACTTCATTTGGCAGGGTAAGAAACCCAGAACCGCTAGGACAGTTCTTTTGGCATCAAGGGGTAGAGGAGGACTTGGTGTCCCAGACATCACCAAATACTACCTAGCCGCACAACTGCGACAGGTGGTAGTCTGGAATGCCAACCCAAACCAATACTGTTGGCTAGATATAGAATCATACTACGCCGGGACGCCTTCACTACCAGCTTGCCTTTGGTCCCTGAGCAGGGAAGACATGCAGAATAGTAAATTTAAATTAGGCCCAATGAGACACACATGGGAGATCTGGACGAGATGCAAATATAAATTCAAGCTCACATCGCCCCAATCCCAACTCATACCAATTCACAAAAATCCGAAATTCCCTCCTGGTTGTGAGCCCAGACAATTGGATCAATTCAAAGCAAAAAATATTAGAGCGATCGCTGACCTCTTGAGCATTGGAGAATTCCTGAGCTATCAAAATCTACAAACCAAATATGAAATAGCAAGGTTGGACGTGTTCAAGTATCTACAAATTCGGCACTTTATTCGAACCTTATCCCCAACGTTGAAATTTCCCCCTCTCACAGTTTTTGAGCGGCTCTGTCGAGAAACAGGCCACCAGAAAGGTCTTATAACACAAATTTACGCAGTATTGGAAAGGGCTATAGAAGCCCCCACCCATGACTATATGCTGCATTGGGCAGCAGAATTGGGAATAGTTATAGACCGAGAGGACTGGGAAAGAATTTGGGAGAATGCATCAGGAACTTCCATATGTACCACAATCAAAGAAAATATATATAAAATACTGTTCCGCTGGTATCTTACCCCAGTTAGAATAAACCAAATCTACCCCCAGGCGTCCGATCTATGCTGGAGAGGTTGCGGTCAAAGGGGGGACATGGCACACATTTGGTGGACATGTCCGGAAATTCAAAAATACTGGGGAACCACTCAAAAATTAATAGAAGAGGTCACTGGCCTCAAAATCCCTGTTGACCCGCTGACCTACCTGTTGGCCAGGCCCATAGAAAATGTGGACCGACCAACAAGTAAATTAATCTCCTTCATCCTAACAGCGGCTAGATGTGCAGTGGCAGCCGCCTGGAAGAAAGTGTCTCCCCCCTCAAAACAAACGATAAAAAATAGGATACAAGAGGTAATGAATATGGAAAAATTATCGGCATTTCTGAAAAGATCCACGGACTCCTTTAATAAAACATGGGACCCGTGGCTAACCCATATGGCACCCCCGCGTCCCTAACCCAAAAATAAAAAGTAAAAAGAACGAGTCCAGAAACTCCAATAGAAATATTCTGAGGATGTGATGAGCAACAGGTATCCCCCCCCTCCTTCCCCCTTCCCCCTCCCCACCTCCCCTTCTCTCTTTTTCCACACTCTTACTCTCTGTTTCCATACTCGCACCCCCCTTACAACCCCAGGAGGGTCAGGGGGGCGATGAGCTTTCCTCTTTCTTTCTGGTTTCTTTAACCAAAAAATGGAGAAAACTTGTATTAGGCTGTATTAACATGTATGATATGTACAATGTGAAATAAGTATTTGCCTAATAAAAAATTTTGGGAAAAAAAAAAGAAAGAAGTGCAGACTGAAGAAAATAAAACAACTATTGGAGGAACTGTCAAGGTTGGAAAAACAAAAACAAAGACAAGATCACTAACTCCCAGTTGCCACACATAATTAGGGTCAAAATGTAGTTAAACAGAGAAGGCCATGCGATGGACCTCACAAAAATGTTATGAACAAGCCAATAAAGCACACACTATGATGGCCAGAAAATTGCGTAACTCTTTCACTTTACATAACATCCATGCCATTCGACGAATCAATGAACTAATGACATAGCGTGTGGAAGTCCATGAGCCCGCAGTCTCATATGTCTTGTAGTAAACAGCTCACAAATCAGACAAAGACAAAGAGACGAAGAGCGCACTGAGATTCAGTATAGGAATATATATTAAATGAGGTCCTGCATGGAGACCACACATAACAAAGTGTGCAATATGCACAAAATAAACATATCTAGACTTACAACTGGTAAAATCAAGTGCAAATAAGAGATCCGGAAAAGCAGCCGGCAGAGTAGATGAAGCAGGTCCGGACCCATGAGCTCCATCAGCTGTCTGTATTTACGCTCTCTCCCAATCCGATACTTGAATAATAGCAACTTGCGGAGCAATCCCTTGTGACCTCTCTGCGTTTTGCACTGAGTGCTTTGTCAGGAGGTCCCGTAGCAATAATGAAACAATTTAAAGAATTTTATCAAAAACTATACAATGGCAAAAAAAGTGGACGCGTCAGCCGGCCGATGCTGCAAGCTTCTGGTGATCAGAAGCGCTGACGCGTCACGTGGTGCAGCAGTCAGCCAATGAGGAGGGAAGGGAGGCAGCTACGGGGAGGGAAGGGAGGCGGCCACGGGGAGGGAAGGGAGGCGGCTACGGGGAGGGAAGGGAGGCGGCTACCCTGTCTATGCAGCCGTGCATAGCACCCCTCCCCCCTCCTTTGGTGCCCGTTTCGCAGGGTGCCCCTGCTCTGGGAGGGGGGGAGCGGAGGGGGGCTCTGGGAGTGAGAGAGGGACCGACAGGGGGGGGACAGCACGAGAGCCCTCCGCTCAAACCAAGCCCCCCCCACTCAAACCACGCCCCCCAGCTCCCACTCCCTACAGACCGCAGGGAGCGGTCAATTGCCTCTCCACACGCCGCTTCTCTGCAGTGCGGGCGTGTGGTCTGAGGTAGCGGGGCCTTAGCCTTAACGCCTTTCTCATAGCCTGTAAACTCCCCTCTAACTACCACCCAACAAACTTTCCTTAATTCTACAATATCGGAGGAGAAAGTAACTAAGGCCATCAAAGGTCTCAAAAACTTAAAGTCCCACGGTCCAGACGGCCTCTCAGATGCATACTACAAAAAATGTGAAAGTGCCCTCACCCCTCATCCCTCATCTCATCACTCATTTCAATAAATTCTTTAAAGGTGAGCAGATCCCTGAAGGAATGGCATCAGCGAAGATAGTATTAAATCTAAAGAAAGGTAAACATCCTACTAACAGTGTCAGCTATCGTCCGATATGTCTCATCACTATTGACATCAAACTTTATTCCATGATCCTAGCCACCACAATCAATGAATTTATGCAACTCCTGGTCCATCTGGATCCGGTGGGGTTTGTCTAGTTACGCTGTATTTAATATTTTATTGTAAAGAAATAAAACGAGACAGAGCCGCACACTGAGTTTTAGAATACTCAATAACTTTCTCATAATATTCTGAAATATGGCAACAGCACCATGCAGCATGCCAGCAATTTCATTTAATGTCTATGAGATTGAAAACCCTTTCAATGCCCGACTGACGTACACTGTACATTATACATCATGAAGGGTGTCACGCTGGCGTACCTTTTCGGATGTACACAGTACGTCATGGCCTTTTGGCCTTACGCAGACCACAAACTGAAAGGGAGCACCATTCCCTTTCGTTCAAGTTGCTTAGGAGAGCAGTCACATGATAACTGAGGAGAGCGGTCATGCGATAGCTCAGGAGAGCGGTCATGCGATAGTTCAGGAGAGCGGTCACGCGATAGCTCAGGAGAGCGGTCACGCGATAGCTCAGGAGAGCGGTCACGCGATAGCTCAGGAGAGCGGTCACGCGATAGCTCAGGAGAGCGGTCACGCAATAGCTCAGGAGAGTGCACAGACCTGACGAATAAAAAAGGGGAACAAAACAATTACAAAGAAAACTACTGGATCAAATGTGCATTAAGTAGCCTTTCACCTTTTACCTATTTCTCTCAAGGCAATGTACCTACTTTAAAGCTTGACAAACACTGGTGTTTATTAGCATCAGTATAGGAACTATAGAACCTTTTACAAACGTATTGCAACTCCATAGAACCCCAGAATACCTATAATATATACCTATAACTTCAAATACCTGCAATATGTCTTATTGTTTTTTTTTTTTTTACAATAAACGAACATCTTTCTATATCACATATAATTAATAGCATTACAAAAAATGAACAACATTTAATAGCCTTTTTGAGTCACTGAATTTAAAAAATATATAGCAAGGAATCTATTGTTGAAAAGTAAAATATCGAGCAGTACAAAACTTTCTTGGGAGGAACCCTTTGTAATCTCCAGCAGACCGCAGAGCTCCACGGAGCACAAGATGAAAGCCAATGATTACAATTGAAATTACAACAGTACCGTGTGAGCAAATCATTCAATCAGCTCTACTCATGGCACCACAACGCCACTGACAGGGAGGGCAGTGAGGACACCTGTCCAACATCAGTGAGTCAAGGGGCCCAGCACCGAGCTGGGCCCTCAGTGCTTCTCATCGACCCAAAAGTGAACACTGAATCCTGCAGACTTACTTATGATTTTTTTTATAATAATTATTTTATTTATACACTGCTTTTCTCTGAAACTGACTCAAAGTATACTTCACAGTTCCAAATTAAAAAAAACCTTTAAACAATAATAGACACCAAACAGTCAGGATTACGGAAGGTCCATATCCTGCTAATATCATGAGATATTCAGTATTTAATAAATCTGACACATCAAGGGTTAATTGTAGTTGTAAGTTGTCTTAAAAATACATTAATAGTTTTTATGGCCAATCACACCACTGACCAGGCCTAGTTGTATGTGTTTTTATAGAAGTGAGGTTATCTCATGTCAAAACATGAGTTTTAGGAAATCTGGTTTCGTAAATGTTCTCTGACAGTAGAAGTAAAAGGAAATCTTCTAATGTATTTTGAAAGGCATTCCTGAAAAATATCTGCAAATACCAGGTTGTGTAGCTAAGAATGTATTCCAGAATTGTATGGATTTATTCAATATAAAGATATCATGAGTCTGACAGCAATTTGCAAGAATAAAAAATAGATCTTTGTGACACTTACAATCAAATGAATCAAATAATGCCAAACATTTCATGTTTATGAAAATGCATGTTAGATATCCATTTGTCGCTCAAACGGAGCACTAAAAAACAAAGTTTTATATCCGTGCGTGCATTTTAAGTATGAAGATGGCGTTCGTCTAAATATTATAGAAATTAAGTTATGAAGTGTTTCATACTGTATCTCCAGGCAGCTTTTTTTTTTAGAATGCAGCAAGATGTGTGAATGATCTCAATAAAATGCGGGAATTCTCATGTTTCATGCTCCATTGACCTCTTTGAAAAGAATAGATACATGTTATGTGGTAATGTATAGGACTTTGTCAGTTTATAATTTTATTTTGAAGAAACTGCCTGCTTTTATTGTATTGTATGTTCTTGTAACAATCTTTTTCTGTAACTTAAGTACTGTACTATTTTTGTATATTAAATAAAAAATGTAATAAGTACTGTCTTTCGCTCTCACTGATCTGTGCATGTTTTGAAGAGAGTAATTAAATTTTTGGACACATTTTGCTACAGATTGTTTTGTGTTTAATCAGTCCACCCAAATCAAGCCCTAATATTCTACTCACTAGAACATTTAGAAACATTATCCGACAAAGATTTCTAGCTGATCTTACCAAAGGCCCTTGGTACAGAATCAACTTGATGCCTGACTGCGATTCTGTGCTTGATTATTTCAAATCAGACTTCTTAAAACTCTCTGATACCTATGTTCCAACACGCAGAATAAGAGTACGTGGTGCCCACCTTCTGTGGGTTACAATCGACCTTATAGCAATCTACAATTTTAGGGATGACTTGTGGAAAAGCTACAAAGTAACTGGCACTACCAAGAATCTTAATAATTACAGATGCCTGCGGAATGTGTGCACAAGGCAACCAAGACATACAACGGCACAATATTACTCTGACAATCTTCACCAGAATACAGCAAAGCCAGCTAATTTCTGGAAGGTCATCAAAACTATATTACAGCCTTCTAGCCACCAACAACCATCTAATATTATTAAGGATGATATTACTCTGACAAATCCCACTGATATTGCAAACGCATTGTATTGCCCTATAGCCCCACCCTCTCCCAACACTACCCACAATTTTCAATTTGTCCCAGTATCTGAAGAGAAGATTACACAGGCGGTCCTAACATTACAACTAAATAGCCTTACATACTAAATACGATATACCACAATTGGATACATTAAAATATCTCCAAATTAGACACTTTGCCCAGAAGATATCCCCGAATCCAGAATTTCCCCCTCACTAAATTCGAGAGACTATGTAGAGATAGCTCTCAACAAAAAGGGCTAATATCAAAGATTTATACAGAATTGGAAACATCAGCAGACCCTCCGACTCATGACTACATGCAAAAATGGGCCGCGGACCTGAATATAGATATCAACAGAGAGGATTGGGAAGACATTTGGGAAGTAGCCTCAGGAACTTCCATATGCACCACAACCAAAGAAAACATTTACAAAATAATGTTCTACTGGTACCTCACTCCAGTGAGACTAAAACAAATCTACCCTCTGGCTTCTGATTTATGTTGGAGAGGCTGTGGACAAAAGGGTGACATGTTCCACATCTGGTGGACATGTCCGGAAATTAAGAAGTATTGGGAAAGGGTCCAAATTCTATTAAAAGAGGTTACTAGCCTCGACCTACCTATTGATCCACTGACCTATCTACTGGCCAGGCCAATGGAAAAAATTGACCGTCCAGTGAGGAAATTGGTCTCCTTCATCCTCACAGTGGCGAGATGTGAGGTTGCGGCCTCCTGGAAGAAAGTGTCCCCACCCTCCATGACTAAACTAAAAAACAGGATAAATGAAGTAATGCTTACAGAGAAGCTAACCGCGCACCTTAAGCAAAAAACGATAGCTTTCTATAAAATCTGGGAACCATGGATAATCATATAGAACGAGTCAAGCTCACGAAGGAAGAAACAAGGAGATAAGGCAATACGGATAAGGAAGCGTTTGACAATCAGTACCTCTACGGAGTTCGTCCAAAAGGGACACAAGCGACCAGGGTAGACACTCCCCCTCCCCCCCACTCTTTTCTCTCTCTTTCTCACCCCCCCTTTTTCTTGGCCTCTCCGTTATCGGTAGGTCGCCTGCCTCAGGCAACAGGTTTTGCCATCCTTTCCCCCCCAAAAATACAAAAATGTTTCTGTATTAGGCTATGCATATCGTTCCTTGTATGTACATTTTATATCTGCCTAATAAAAAAAGTTTGAAAAAATAAATAAAAAAATAAACAGCCAATGTTAGGATGACCTAGTGCAATCACATTTCCTACGACTGTATGCCCCTGCCATTGCCATACCGCTTGCCTCCCTAATCAACTCTATTTTGTCTACATGCCACATCCCAAAGACCCAGAAAACTGCCTGTGTTATCCCAATTTACACAAGTGGGGACAAAAACACGGTCTCCAACTACAGGCCAATCACTCTTCTCCCAATACTATTCAAAGTCATGGAAAAATGTGTCCACTCCCAATTAAGCGATAACCAAGACAAAGGAAAATTGGGTTTGAATTTTGTGCATCGGCTTATAATGGTATTGTGCAATTGTCCTGCTGACATATTGAGGCCCCAAAAATAGACTATTATCTATCTCCTTTGTATTGTGTGATGTTTCCAGTGTCAGCTTTTCATTGGCCCACCCAATATAAGGGTTCCCCTGCCATAACCTCAGTCTCCAAAACATAGGACTTAATAACCAGGCTTTCCCATCACACTTACATAGCCTCAGCCTTGAGTCAAACCATCATGTGACTGTGGCATTGCAGTCACTCGTCTGTGTCACTACAAATGTGATCTGACATCAGCCACGCACTGCAGTGTCTCAGTCTTTCCATGGGCTGCGAATCGGTATGCGGAACAGCAGCTTGCCCTCCACAGCGCCAGGGAGTCTGTGGGGACATGATAAGTAAATATCTCCTTTCCTAATTCCCAATAGCTAATGTAAGACAGCATCACTTCAGGATTCCTGGCCACCAGTTGTCACTTTCTGCTTTTCCACTCCAGCCATCTTCATCCTTAAGCTCCAATCTATACCCCACCTCAGCCCTCTCATCACCCTAAACGCCTTACCCACATCAAAACTACTCCTAAACTACTCACCCTTCATTACCTCTAAACAAAGGGTCTCCAATACACAACATGAGGCAGCCCCCCACCATCCACTGACCCGACGTTCCTCTCCCCCAGCCATCCACTACCCTGTGAGACCTCTCCGCACGCACCCTGAGATTCTCCACAAGCCATTCTCCAGTCTGAGGTACACCACAGCAGTCCACCAGCCTGAGGTACTGTACTTCCCAGCTATCCACTAGCCTGGGATACCCCCCAGCCAGACTGAGACAACCCCATAAGTCAAAGGTATTCCACAGCCACCAACCAGCCAGTGAACCCCCATCAGCCTAAGGTACCTCCCAGCGATCCACTGGTTAAGGACCCCCCCCCCCCCCCACATCAGCCATCTACAGACCTGCAAAAGGGACACCCAACTGTCAAAAGGGACACCCAACTGTCCACCAGCCTGAGGTACCCTACAGGTCTGAGATTTGCCATGCTGGTCACCGTTTTGGGTTTAATACAACTCACTGCTAACCATCCTACTACCAGTTTTAGGTACATGACACCTGTCCATCTGGAAGGCTATAATTTCCAGAAGAATAGCCACATTACATTGTAATTCCTGTACAACTCCAATTTACGTACTACATTTTGTAAGTTATTTAAACAAGTTTTTAAAAGTATTTTTTATTTTCACATCATATTTTGGTTTGCGTTGTGTTTGTAAATGACATCAGTTGAGGGGTTCATATATTAAGGGTCAAACGCCCTTTTGTAGTTGTTGTAGTCCTCTGGTAAGCTTAGTTTGCCTTGAGCAATCTATCTTGGTCACAATACACTGTATATTCTAAATCCTCTAGTATAATAACTAAGAAATACAAAAGCCCTGTTTCAGCTACAGGCTACTGTAGTACAGCACATTGGATTTTAAAATGCACCACAATGAGTCTCGTTCTTGAAAGAATGTGATGAGGACAGATTGAGAAACAAAAAAAATAATTATATTTTAATTATAATTATTATAATTATATTAACATATTGTAACAAGCCTAAATGCAGACAATTTGTCTCCTGAGGCAGAAGTTGAAAAAGTAAACCAGGAATTCAAACAGGAAAGTGCTTGTTGTGCACTTTGTCTTTCACCAAACAGACTGGCAACTGATTCAGAAGAGATGCCTGAGTTACAAGAACAAGCTCAAATCATCTTCTCTGATTCTGAAACCATTTTAGGAAAGGATATAAACTTGAAAAATCCAACTATGTGGCCAAACACAATGAAAGTCAAAGATGGTTCTTTATGGATTAAAGACTAAAACAATATTAATGGAGATTATTAAATGCATGCCCATGGATTGTGAAGAATGCTCATTGCCCGAATTTCTTTTATATATGAAATGATCTAATGGTTGTGAGAAACATACACGAGATAGGCTTGGATGTAGATCTAGCAAATATATATTCTAGTGTGTCATGTTCCGACCGAGGAAACGCCGGCATTTTTTCTTCAAGAAAGAATGATTGAATCCATCAATAATAAAGTCGCATAAACTATACAATAAACTACCTGAGTATGAAGATTGTAGTTAGCACATGCAAAGTCATTGGAGTTGGAGAAACCTTCAGAAGTCTATTATAGGACATTTATTTATTTATAAAATGTTTTACCAGGAAGTAATACATTGAGAGTTACCTCTCGTTTTCAAGTATGTCCTGGGCATAGAGTTCAGACAAATAATACATGTTACAGATATAGTTACATAAGTGAACAGGGTATATATTATATACAAGACATTGCATGCACAGTTAGAGATAATATATATTATAGGCGTATGTAACAGTTACAGACCAGATTAAAATGTGAGACAGCCTTAGTCTTGAAAGAACTTAGACTGGTGGTGGCTGTGAGAGTCTCCAGTAGATTGTTCCAGTTTTGGGGTGCACGGTAAGAGAACATGTAGTAGACATTGAAATGCAATGGAATTTACAAAGAGAAACTGAGAAATGTGCTTCCTTGCTAGAATAATTATTGCATGTGACATTGTTTTTGGCTTCAAGGAATTTGACATTCACAGGGAGTTCTCAAAGAACTGGAGATTTACACAGTGGAAAATTTATTGGTGTACTTGAGTTGCCAAGAGAAAGGAAAATGACTCCAGGCCCATTATTTATCTTGGGAAACCCAAAATGAATGTATTAATTTATGTGGAAAGAGTGTACTAGACACCATACTATCAAAAAGGGAAGAGACAATTTATTTTTCTGTGAAATGTGATGCCAGATGTTTCACACACAGAACACAATTGTTTTGCAATATCTTCACAGAGACTTCCTAGCGAATGTATGGGTCATTTGGGAGAGGTTCATTGAAGTATTTGAACTAGTCCATGACAGGTGAAGTAATAGCTGAAATGTTGCTTTCAAAATTAAATGATCATGGCATCAATGTTAAACATTGCAGAGGACAAGACCTTCATACTGGAGCTAATAAGAATAATATCCAACTGCTATATGTTGCCCATGTGCAGCCCATTCCTTAAATCTTCTCGGTTGTATGCAGCATTGTGTTGTCCAGAAGACATCTTTTTTGGATGTTTGAACAGTTATGTTCTCTTCAGTTGGAGCCCTGAAATGTGGCACGCTTTGACAGACAACTGGATGTTTATCTTCATGGAATACGTGATACTACTGTAGGAGGAGTGCAAGAGTGGAAGCAGTTCGTCTAAACTTTCAGTTATTATTGACGCTTTAGAAAAGAAAATGTATTCCAAAAAGCTGTGAAGTCATGCTCATTCCACAGCAGTAAGCCTAAAAGAAAAAAAAATCACTTTTATTCTTCAAAGCCATTGTACGTACAACATTTTGAAAAAGAAATGGATCAGTTAGAGAAGACACATAGTGACGAAACGTGTAGGATTCTTGAGAAAAAAGAAATGGAGTCAAAGACTGCCCCGTGAGGCCTAGCTGTTTCCCCGAGAAGGGGAGGGTGCAGGGGGGGGAGTTTAAATGGCAGAGAGAAAACAAAGACAATGGCGGCATACAGCCCAGAAGAACTCCACAGGTGCAGGCAAATGTAGTTGTAAAAAATATATTTATTGGCAGAGTGGATAAAAAACACTCCAACGCGTTTCGCGCCCAAAGGCGCTTTGGTGGGGAGGGGGATTGAAATGTAGGTCATGTTTTATTTTTTTACATACAGGCATGGTACCACAGGCCAGCAGGACCCACGGGGACCACCCGAGGACCCCCGGACGCCTGCAGGGACCACCCAAGGGCCCCTCCAGACCACCGTGGGAACCACCCGAGGGTCCCCAGACCCACCGTGGGAACCACCCGAGGGTCCCCAGACACCCATGGGAACCACCCAAGGGCCCCCAGACACCCGTGGGTACCCCCCAGGGTGCACTGCTGGGCCTGAAGACACCTGTTGGGACCACCCGAGGACCCCCCGGATGCCCACGGGGACCACCTGAGGACCCACAGGGGACACTTGTGGGGAATAACCGGGGGCCCCACAGCTGTGGGGGCCTTGGGGACCACCAGGGACCACCCAAGGGACACCCAGACCACCATGGGAACCACCCAAGGGACCCCAGACACCTGTGTGGATGACCCGGGGATCCCGACACCCACGGTGACCACCTGGAGGCCGAAGCAGCCTAGCGGGGACCACCCAGAGGCCCCCAGACACCCGTGGGTACCCACGGGGTGCACTGTTGGGCCTGCAGACACCTGTCGGGACCACCCGGGGACCCCCGCCAGCCTGTGATATTAATAGTGTGTGTAAAAAAATAAATAATGGTTTTATGGGGGGGGGGGGGGGGGCACAGAGGGGGTTGTGTATTAGATATTGTAATGTTTATTGGGGACCTAAAAGGTCGGTAGTGGGGCTGTTGTGAGTATTTTGTTTTATTGTGTGTAGCGGGGATGGGTGATGGGGGTATTAGCCCCAAGGATGGGTGTTTAGGCCTTGCAGGTGGGTAGCGGGAGGGGTTAACCCCTTCATTACCTTAGCGGTATTAACTGCTAAAGTAATTAAAGGGTTAAGTCCACCTGCAACCCCCCCCCCCCCCCGCAAGGCCTAAACACCCACCAAGGGCCAAACCACCCCTGCTACCCACAATAAGCCTGGTTAACCCCTTCATTGCCTTTGCGGTTAGCCACTAACATCATGCATCGGATTCATGCCGAGGGTCTCCGGTGCTAATATTAATGGATATCAGCTCCGGAGACCTCCGGCATCAATCTGATGCAGGAAAAATGCAATTTTTTTTCTAAGTCCCGTATATATATAAATGTAAATACAACTGTATGCTCATCTGCATGTCTTAGGCAGGTCTGCAACCCCGCCTTTCACCATTATCACCCAGCACACAGCACTTTCACTGCAGCAAGGGATTCTGGGAAATGACATGCAAATGAGCACACAGTATATACATATATATATTTTGCTTTCATAATTACGTTTGATTGAAAGATTTCTTAAGTAGAATTTTACAAGTATCTATCCGAAACAGTTACATTTATTGCAATGTAAGTCCATGTGACGCTTGAGACCATGTTTACTAAATGGGCTAAGCCTTACAGCACCCTATGGCTCAATGAGCAGCATAGATCACTGTTCCTTATTTGCTTCAGGTGCCGGAAGCTATGTTATGACATAGAAAATATGGCCTACAATGTCTGCACCATCAGAGTTACGAAGTTTCTTAAATAAACACGCTGGCGGCTACATATAAAGGAATGCAAGAGACCTTTATGCTCTAAAACTAATCATTGTAATGGCTTTTTAACATGCATCTCAAAGCATCAATGTTTCACTCCAATTTGTACCTCTTTTGTCTAATGTACGTCAGTTTATGATTTATGAGACTGGTTATAGGAGGAGTAAGATGCAGGCATGTATAATGAGATGTATCCAGTTCTGCTTCTTCGGGCAGCACCTCACCCAAGACGTAGCAGCTGCAAAGCGTTTAGAAAACACCCACCGGCATCACTGTGGTTGCAAACAATAAATAGAAGAATCTCCATAAATGAGTGTCACATCTAAATTACATTATCTATATTTGGATGACCTGGAAGTGGAAAAGATTAATGTTTTCATACTGCCCAAAGGCTGTGGAATAAGCTCCCTGCAGCTTTAAGAAATCAGGATGGTTTGCTTCCGTTCAGAAAGGAATTAAAAACCTTCCTTTTTAAACAATGCATGGCAAACAGACCCTGATTCACTGGCAGCCAGCTTTCCTGCTCCCATTTCTGTTTTAAGCCCTTTGTTGGTCTTCCTCATCGTTCCCCTATATGTTTCCGGTAGGTCCCAGTTGTAGGCAGTGGTGGGATTCAGAAATTTTAGCAACCGGTTCTCTTTCACCTTACCGCCCTTTCATAGTGAAAAATCACCGTCTTCAGCTTCTACTTCTCATCATCAGCTTCTACCCCTCATCATCAGCTTCTCCCCCTCATCATCAGCTTCTCCAGCCAGGACCAACAAATAGAAAGCTGTCCAGGTAATATAGTACACCGACCGCCTGCACTCTTTTTCATACCACCCACTCCAAGGTGCTGAATGTTTTGAAATAAAACACGATAGAGCGTACCTAATCGGCAGGCACCAATTGACAAAATTTCAATCGTCTAACGTACACCCAAGCAGATGGAAACAAGGAGGATGCACCAGCAGTAACCAAAATGAGAACTGTCAGCAGTGCACCCTGGCCGTACTGCACCACCAAGGTGGCTGCCTAATCAAAGGTAGCATAGCTCACCGAGCAAAGCTACCTATCGATACCATCGTTAACCGACAATCCTTCAGGATAGGACTGCTGCTGAATAAGCCGAACAGCCCCATTTTATTTTTTGGGGAACAATGCCCAATGGCGACACTCTAAGATCAGGCAAAGGCAGGGATGAAAACAGACCTACCATAATACCTAACGCAACCTGCTTAAAGATCTTCTCCCTAGCAATCTCCCCGTCAGAAAGCCAACCCATAACAGATTGGCCGCCTACTTATTGGTGGTGATCTAGTCAAGCCGCCATCTTTTCAAAAAATCACTGGCATAGTCATAATTTGCCGAAGTCCGCTGAAATTTCCTGCTCCCCCCAAGCTTGCCCTTATGGAAGCCTCTGGCTGCAGAGTGGGCATCGCCGTACAACAAACACTCATGCCAGAATCTGCACCCGCTAAATTTGCACTGGCCTTTATTAAAGCCCAAGCAATTACCTTACTTGTTACCAGCCAACCCACTGCCAGCCGGCCCCTACATTGCCATCAGCACACTTCACAAATCCATATATTTTGCATCCCAAGATAATTGCTTGCAAACTGCCATCTTTTGGCAAAATTGATCATCATAGAGCCACCAAGCCAACCTGCTATCATTTGAATGCGCAAACCACACAACTTGATATTTGAACAGAGCTGAGCAAAGCTTGGATGATTTCTCACCAATTACGCTTGCTAAGATAGAGAATGCTTTTAGCCAATTAGAAAATGTCTAGGAGATTAACCTTTTATCAATAGCATCTTTCTTTTTAGCCTCACCTTCTTTACTAAACTTCACTAAAGCATCCCTATAACACGACAGCAAGGATAATATTTCAATGTACCCACTCCCCAAGATCTTCTCCTTCACATCAGCTGGTAAATGTAGCCTCAGCCAGGCCCACCGGAGAGCCAGACAGCACCAAAGGCAGGAGCAGCCCCAACACTAATTTGTCAACCCACCCGGGCAAGAACGGCCTCCAGTCAGCAAACGCAAGGCCCCTTCCCATATTGTTGCCACACCTTAATCTGCACACATCCCTGATGTGGGTACTGGCACTAACGCACCCTATGGATCCCTGGAATAACCCTCGAGCAGCTCTCCAGAACAAACAATATACATCTTAACAGGGATGTTATATCACCCGCTCTCGAACCTCCAGTAGTGACCTAGTCACAGGGGCCACACCCCCACCCACCGACACTAGCACAACTACTTCCCTTCCTGTAGCCATCATCATTTGCCCAGAAACACATTCAGGGGGATCCCCCACCTGCCCACCTATCAAGGCCCACTGGCCCTCTCGAGGTAACTCAAAAAACCCTGGCTCCTCAACACCCAGGGCTACTAAGGGCCTTACAGACTCTACCCTGCTCCTGGGACCCACTTGCTAAAATTACAAAAAGGTAATGTTTCTAGAGTAAAAGGGAGGAGTAGAGGCAATTTGCTACAGGTACAGTACTTTAAGGATGCATGTTAAAAATGCTCCTACAGCAAATTAGGCACTCAGCACAAACACAGACATCAGTGACATAAACCACTCCCACAGAAATATCAGCAATACAAGACTTATCTTTCCCTTTAAAGATTACGGACATATCACTCTCATCACTCCCAATGAGAACTGGTACATGCATAGTACAGCTCAACCCCGTTATAACGCGATCCGTTACAACGCGAATCCGCTTATAACGCGATGCAAGCGTGGCTCCCATTTTTTTTCTTTATGAATACTTTACAACACGATTATTGGTATCGTGAATACTTTATTGTACAGTGCATACAATTGTACATTATTTCTACCACAATCCGCTTATAGCACAATGTGATTCTTTGGACCCCAAGCACAGCGTTATAAGGGGGTTGACCTGTACCTTCTGTTACCACATAGATACTAAGGACACATAGCAGTCCCACTCATTGCTTCGTAGATATCTGAGAAACACACCTCTAATCTTTAACAAAGAGTAATTGTGAGATACATACCTGACACACTCTATGAAGACATTGGGGTGTTTTCCTTGTATAAAATTGTGAACTAATCATTTTAAAACACTTATACTTACTGTAGGTATAGATGTCTAATTTAAAAACCGAAAGGGCCTTAGTCACCAATATTTAACCCATTAAACATGTTACTGCCACTGATTCATCCTTGAAAGGGATTGCACCCTACATAAATGACAAACTAATGACATCCATAAGTCCTTGCTCTTATTCCATATGTATTTGTTGGTGATACTGTAATTTGGTTCTCAGCCCCAATAACTACTCAATAACAAAAAAAGCATTTGTGATTCTCAAGCTATTGCACTTGATCTGTGAGAATTCTTACATGAGATCCGTCTTTGTGCAACCAATTGCCAAATTGAATAAACAGGTGTTTTTTTGTTGCCAAGTGATGGTACTTTTATGTTCTTATGAAAATGCAGCTAAGTGCCTGCACCTGCCTGCGTGAAATAAACATGTCCTTCACATTCTGATGCACATAGGCAATGCACAAGCCAGATTTAAGCACTAAACCCAGTGACATCTGATTAGAATTGCTTTTCGTGGAACATACTGTATTATTAAAAATACAGTCCAGCACATTTCCCCAGTTAGAGTGGCCACTTATCACTTTTCTGCTCCAAGTCAATGCTAGCATTTTCCTGCATATCAATGATTTCGGATATGGATGCTGTATACAAAAAAAAGGTCAAGATGTACTTCGCTGCATTTCCATATCTGACAATCTGCCACCTAATTAGAACAACTATGCCGGCTGATTTAGCAGATGCTAAATATGAATAGAAGAATGTCCACCAATGACAGTGTCACATCTAAATTACATTATCTATATTTGGATGACCTGGAGATGGAAAACATGAATGTTTGCATACGAGGGACCTGAAGTCACACACACCTCACTGCTCTACATACAGCCAGTTCAATGCTTATCTACCCTCCTATCTTACTGTTATTCTCACAGTATCATTTCTTCACTAATCAAGCCATTGCAGAGAAGCGTGGTTTACTGCATTGAGTGTACTGAAAAAAAGAGAGAGAGAACACAAATGTAACTATTTTTCTTTCTCTCTGGGAATATTCCCTTAAACCCAGCTGTGCTAGATGTTTTATTCCAATGATTCCAAGAGCACACACTTTTATGAAGCAATCCTATTTCAGAACTGTGATTTTTAATCATCTGTGAATAATGTGGTTATTGCTCAATGTGTGCTGTACTGTTTTAGGACACACTGCTTTTCCCCTGGAGTTTAGGAGGTCGTTACAGCTGCTAGTAGTCCCTGACATAAGTACAAGAGAATAATATATTTGGGGAGCATAAGTCTGCACTGGTTAAATTGAATTGTGTTAATTAAAGTTTGTGATTAATGTGTGGGATTGAAGCAATGGAATCCTAATGTGCGTTGTGCCATTTAAAACCTAAATAAGATTCAGCACTAAAGAAAACATGTTTTAGCTATTTGTGCTTCAATTAAGACATCGGCCCAGATGCTCAAAGCTGTTAAGCCACTTAACGTGATGTTAACCTATGTCACATTAATAGTAACGCTGTATACTCAAATGACAATAACAATGTTAAGCCATGTTGTCTCCCGTAAAAAGCACAGCGTTAACAATAATGGATGCTAGTGATAATGACCTGCACATACATGCAAATGTGACGTTGTCATATCATTTAAAATTCAGTAAAGTCCATTAGGGTTAACGTGGGGACTTGGCATTAAATTATACCAAAACTTAGTGTTACTCCTATCCAGACACTGAAGTGAGGCATTTGCACTGTCTGGATGGTTGTAACACCACAATTAGACGTCATTTAGTTAGTATTTTCCTCTCATTTCTCTTCACTCTACCAAAAGTCCTATTTCATGGTCTGGTTAGGAGTAACACCAAGAATGGAATAAAATCACATTATTGAAAGAGAACTCTGTGTTATGCTATGATGACGTGACTATTGCTAATAGCCTATGCCATTGAGATGCAGTTTGGACGTTGCTTTTGCATATAACTAGCTTGAAAGATACCATGTTAATTGAGGGGAAATTTGTTCTTGTTCAAGGTTATTTATTTATTTATTTATAAAATATTTTACCATGAAGTAATACATTGAGAGTTACCTGTCGTTTTCAAGTATGTCCTGGGCATAGAGTTAAGACAAATAATACATGGTTACAAATACAGTTACATAAATGAACAGGGTATACATTATATAAAAGACATTGCATGCACAGTTAATGTAAATATATGTTATGGGCGTATGAAACAGTTACAGGCCAGATTAAAATGTGAGACAGCCTTTGATTTGAAAGAACTTAAACTAGTGGTGGATGGGAGAGTCTCTGGTAGGTTGTTCCAGTTTTGGGGTGCACGGTAATAGAAGGAGGAACGGCCGGATACTCCAATAATGTCGGTAATGTCATGTGAATACCATGATTTTACAGAACTTTAATCATTTGGCCCACAATATTTACCAAATGACAAGACAATTACCATCAATCTGTTTATTGCAATAATAAAACAAAACAATGCATGGGAAACCAGACTTAATTCTCTCTGCACAGACCTACCTCTCCCGTTTTTCAAGAGATGTCTTCAAAATGGAATTTGTAGGTTTCTTTATTGTTTTTTTTTAGGCTTCCTTGCATTTCTAAGGACAAGATCAGTAATAATCAAGCAGAGATAACAGTCATAAGTGATAATATTCTGAAAATGATTATTGTTATTTTATTATATTTTACATCTTTGAAATATTAATTAGTTGAATGATGAGAGCTACGGGCTTACCTGTGGTGTGAGGATTTGATCCCTACCAGCCATTGTAATGTGTTGATTAATATATTTAAATTATTTGAGTTAGGAAGAAAATGCTTGACATGAACTGCATACCCAGACAGAAGTTGATTTTAAAGTGCCGCCACCCAGGGCCGTCTTAACAGCATTATAGGCCCCCGGGCAAAGCAGTGCACTGGGCCCTGCCAACACAACCACTCAAAGGAATAAAAATGTAAATTATCGATAAAATAAACTTATATTTATTGGTACCTCCAACAAAACCGTTAATTGCCTCCTGCAAATCCGTTACAATATTCTGCTTCCATAACATTGCAAGCAATAAAAACGGCAAAATTTCTCTCGCGAATGCAGACATGCCAACTTTCCGCTACAAGTCGTACTTTTTCTCCTCCTACCGAGTTAGCGGGAGATTTGAATGTTGAGGCGGATGATCGGAAAATTACTGTTAAATTCTGGTCTGTGCATAGATTAGCATGGGGCCCCTATGCTCGTGGGGCCCCCGGGCAACTGCCCAGCGTGCCCATGCGTTAAGACCTTCTGAGTTAAAAAATGCGTTTTTTTTAAGGCAGGCTGTACCCTCTTTAGATTTATCATGCATTTTAAAATGTGTATAGTATACCTATCAATTTGGTTTTCTTTCGTTTCCATTATATCAATTCCCGTAAAATCCTCCAGTAGTTGTTTACTTTACAAAAATATTGTTGCAAAACATGCTCCTTTGTTCTCTATGCGATAATGGCTATTAAGAATTTTCTAGACACCTGCATTGCAGTTTAAAGAAGCAATGCTGCCTGGGAATTTTTTGTATTGATTTTTTACCATAATTGGAGCCAGGGGGTCTTTCAGTGTTGAACCCCTGAGATACCTGGGACATAGAGTTAGGTCCTGAAATAATTGGACACTGATACAAGTTTTGTTATTTCGGCTGTGTACCAAAATAAAGTAAAGTTACAGTTAAATAATGAATATGGGCTTAAAGGGCAATCTATCAGCTTTAATTTGAGGGTATTCACATCCAAATTGGAGGAAGGGTTTAGGAATTACATCTCTTTAATATGTAGCCCCCTCTTTTTCAAGGGACCAAAAGTAATTGGACAATTGACTCAAAAGCTATTTCATGGACATGTGTGGGCTATTCCTTCGTTATTTCATCATCAATTAAGCAGGTAAAAGGTCCTGAGTTGATTACAGGTGTGGCATTCGCATTTGGAAGCTGTTGCTGTGAACCCACAATATGCGGTCAAAGGAGCTCTCAATGCAAGTGAAACAGGGCATCCTTAGGCTGCAAAAAAAAAAGAAAATCCATCAGAGAGATAGCAGGAACATTAGGAGTGGCCAAATGAACAGTTTGGTACATTCTGAGAAAAAAAGAACGCTTGGTGAGCTCTGCAACACAAAAAGGCCTGGGCATCCACAGAAGACAACAGTGGTGGATGATCGTAGGATCCTTTCCATGGTAAAGAAAAACCCCTTCACAACATCCAGCCAAGTGAAGAACACTCTCCAGGAGGTAGGCATATCATTATCCAAGTATACCATAAAGAGAAGACTTCACGAGAGCAAATAAAGAGGGTTCACCACAAGGTTTAAACCATTCATAAGCCTCAAGAATAGAAAGGCCAGATTAGACTTTGCCAAACAATATCTAAAAATGCCAGCCCAGTTCTGAAACAGCATTCTTTGGACAGATGAAACTAAGATCAACCTGTACCAGAATGATGGGAAGAAAAAAGTATGGAGAAGGCTTGGAACGGCTCATGCATACCACATCATCTGTAAAACACGGTGGAGGCAGTGTGATGGCATGGGCTGCATGGCTTACAGTGGCACTGGGTCACTAGTGTTTATTGATGATGTGACAGAAGCAGCCGGATGAATTCTGAAGTGTATAGGAATATATTGTCTGCTCAGATTCAGCCAAATTCAGCGAAGTTGATTGGACGGCACTTCACTTTACAAATGGACAATGACCCAAAACATACTGCGAAAGCAACCCAGGAGTTTTTTTAAGGCAAAGAAGTTGAATATTCTGCAATGGCCGAGTCAATCACCTGATCTCAACCGGATCGAGCATGCATTTCACTTGCTGAAGACAAAACTTAAGGCAGAAAGATTCACGAACAAACAACAACTGAAGACAGCTGCAGTAAAGGCCTGGCAAAGCATCACAAAGGAGGAAACACAGCATTTGGTGATGTGCATGCGTTCCAGACTTCAAGCAGTCATTGCCTGCAAAGGATTCTCGTCAAAATATTAAAAATGAATATTTTATTGACTCTGCATCGCCTGTCAAGTTGTTAAGGTAACGACCCCCAAGCATACTGTCTTGTACTTGTATTTTGTGTCTTATTTTTACAAGCTGCAAACTGGGCATTTGTGCTACAACACCACTGTTGTTAGTCAACTCTAAATGTTCCCCTACAAGGGCTGGATAGCTAGTATATCCTTTATCCCTTGACTAAGCAGGTAAGGGCGTAAAATGCATAGGGTCTGTTCTGTCCCCACGATTCTCCGATGACAGTGGGAAGTCCAGGTACATCCAGGGCTCAGAGGATTTGACAGCAAATGTGATTGCATACCAACAAGATTCATTTGTAAATACATGTCTTTTAATTGTCCACCACATTAATAAAATATCACACTATTACAGGACACTTTTTTAACCCTGACAATTGCATATTTACTAGAAAGTGCATGTATATTATGTGATATGTCATTTTTGCTGTTAAAGTATTCCCTAGTTAATTTGACAACCTAACTAACAAACTTTAAAGTACAAAGCACATTGCTCCGAAAATATTATCTGTGAGAGTGATTTTGCTTCATCGCAGGTTCACTATATATTGTTAAGTGGGGGTTACGACTTTGATAAAATCAGCTTAAAGTCTCAAAATTCTTTGTTGCAATATGTTGCAAGTAGTTAAACAATAAAAGCGACCACTCAAGTAAAAAAAATACAAACCAAAAAGGCAATGTAGGAATTAATAAATGCACGTATTCTTTGTTTTCTGTTAATACAAATGAAACGTTTTACACATACAACTGTGCACTGTCATTTTATCTGTAATGCATATGTTTAAAACAAATATAGATAGAGTTAAATGCATTTATAGGTGTAGCCCATGTCCCCCCCCCCCGGACACAGATTGTCCCTCTAGGGTGTAGTGAGGGCTGGCTACGTGTATCTGGGTGGTGCGTACCTGCTTGTAACAGGAGGGCCTGAGTCTCCCGCGTTGGTAATGGGGATAACAGGGCCAGGCTTCTGGGGTATTTGCCTTCATCTTCTTTAGCAACGGTGCAGCGCCTCCATCTCCATAAGTCCCAGGGATGTAGGATAGGACCCTTACAGAGAAAACCCTGGTCCCAGGGCGAATGATCCAGCTCTCACACACACACAGTCTTTATGTCAAATAGCAGCAGCTGTTTATTGTCCTTACAGCTTAGCAGTGGCAGCACACAACAGCAGCAGTACACAGCAGTTCATATGCACAATGCACTCCACAGGTGTACAGGCTTGTTCCTCTCGTCTCCTTTCCTCCAGGAATGTACCCCTGCAGGATGGCCTGGTTGGGGCTGCAATACCCCTGCCTCCACCCAAGGTAGGCCCCATGGATGAGGCCCGATCTCTCCCCCCTCATCCCCTCAGCAGGGTGAGGGGCATTGGTCCACACAATATAGTGATATCCGCTCTACTCAGTCTGGCTGAGGGTCTCCTCCTGTCTCCTGGATCATACTCCTAGGGTAGAACTCCTCACCACACTCCTCCTCTCACAGGACATAACAGCCATCCTCCTTTCTCTCTCAGCTCCCAGAACAGACAGACTGTCACTCACAGGAACAGCCTACTAAATACAGTACAGCCCTGCCCCTTATGATGTCAGCAGGACCTCCCCTCTGTCTCAGGCCTGCCACAGAGTCAGGAGCCTACCTCTATCACTCAGGTCAGGGCTTGAAGGGGGAAAACCCATGATTACTACTGGCGCCTGCCCTTAACAGGACTTACTCCAGTAGGAGAAAGATATGTAGTCCACTATTTCTTACAGGGGCTACATAGGTATTACAGTATATTGCTCTAACATCAAAAAGTAATGTCATCCAAAAAATAAAGACGCATTAGCACAGACAACATCCTTTCTCAAGCAGCGGTGCGCAAAGTGGGGGGCACGGCCCCCTGGGGGGGCGGGAGATTTTGCTGGGGGGGGTGTCGGCAGTTGCAGAGGCCCCACACTCTTCCCCCAGGCATCACGTGACATGATGTCACATGACCCAGCATCATCATCTGACGCGGATGATGGTAGGCGGAGGGGAGGGGGTGCAGCACTTAAAGGTTGCGCTCCCCTGCTTTAGAGTAGCATCACTAAGTAAATATGGCTCTTAATGGCCCATTCACTTGAATAAGACATCTTCTAGCATGATTCTAGTTCAGTCCTCAGCCATCTAATTCTTCATTCTCTGTAAATATGTAGAACTAGAAATAACCATACTGCATGGAGTTCAGTACTAGAAATCAAGGACTGGATAAAGCTCATATCATGACAAGGAGCCAGGCTGGCAATAATGCATAGATCTGGTAGCAAACAAAATGGCAAAAAAAATGAAGTTTGCAAAAGCGATTGCTGGCCCTGTACTATTTGACTGAAGATACATCTGCAGTCTCCTATTATAGCATGTCCTGGTAGATATCTATTGCCACATTAACTGTAAGTCTCCTTATCTCTTTCAAAAGCAGGTAAACACTGCTAGAAAATACACGAGCATTGACAATCAGGCTAGGTGTCAGCCTGACGGGATATGGTAATGGTAAGTGGAAATGTACACGAGGTGAATCAGCAGGTAAAAGGAAGGCAGCGCTTCCCATGAAAGCCATAGGACAATATGCTGATCCTTGCAGGAAGTCATATACTACCCAATGCTGTCTGATGCTAGTGTAGCGTCATAGAGCTCTGTTCCATTTGTCTGCAAAAGATAACACTTGGATCAAGATTAGTTACACAGGCAGTCCCCACCTAGGACCAAACTACAGTAGTAACATGGGCCTATTTAATAAGTTAAACAAAGGTGATTGACACTGTAAAAAAAAAAAAATAGGTATAACTATTTTAAATACTACTTTAAAACTTTGAATGTTTCCAAAGGTCTTTAGAGAACGATTGTAAAAACTCTCAAAGCACTTTTTTTATGAGACTATTTGTGGACCTGAGAATCTACAGTTAATTTTGTATTCTTTGTTCTCTTAAGTAATTCTGATGTCAGCATTAGTCAAAACAGATAAATATAAGTCGCTAATAAGCATGAAATCAGTGAACCAGTAGAAAAGGAAAGTAACAAAAAAAAAGTAAGAAGTTCACTTTAAAGCAGCAATCCCCCTCCCCGAAAAACATTTTTTTTTTTTTTTTTTTTTTTTAAACTTACTTGAATCAGGTAGTCCCCCAGAGCTGATCTGTAGTCCCCCAACATCAGGGGCGGCTGGGATGTTTGCGGGGCTCGATGCAGGGACATGTACGGGCCTTGGCTCTTACAGTACCTTCTCCAGTGGCATCACTTCAGCCTCCCGTCATCATGGCTCCGTGAGATAAAATGGTGTAATGTTGCCATGACAAGGTGACGTCACGGCGCCATGCCGTGTCACAATGTCATGACAACATAGTGCCACAGGGCATCCCGTAGTCATAGCAACGTGATGCTCCTAGGCGTTGTGCCGTCACGATGTCCCATTATCATGGCGTTTGACGTCATGGAGCCATGATGATGGGGCCCTGCATGAGGAGATATCACCGGAGAAGGTAAGAAAGTTACAGAAGTCCCACCCTGTCCCCCGGCAATCAATTTAATTGTTGTGGGGGAGAGCACGAGGCCTCTGTAACCGCGGGGCTCGGTGTGATAGCACAACCATTAAGCCGGCGCTGCCCGGTATCCAGGGACACTCCAGTTTCCTAAATATTTGTAGTTTGTTGTGCTATTGTTCGACACAAAAAACTATAAACATGGCCGTCCGGTCGCAAATAGTAAGCTACAGTACTATGTCTATGTTGCAGCGTTCTATTGCCCAGGATCAAGAACAAAGAAGATCACTTCTGTCCAGGAGGAGATATTCTTTCACGGGACAAAAGGTGTAATACAGTATCTCAGGAACCAGGGGATCCCCACTGATCAACTCCAGTGGAACCCCCCTTCCTGCCTCCCAAAAATAAATGCCAGCGCAGATTGCAGCTTTAAGGGTGAATAAATCCTTCAATGAACGCCAACGACATTGATACATTTGACATTTTTCTCTGTTATGCCTGATTTGAAGAACTGCTGATTTAAAGGCAAGCTACAGTACACCATTTTTATATGTGCCTCAAATTAGTGCACATGTATCCATCAGGAGATACCCAAAGTGACAGCTAAAAAATTATTGCGGTATCCTTAACCATACTTTGGAAACTAAAGTACATTGTGATTCTGTACTAATCCCAGTGGCTTGTGTTTCTTCTGGAGTACTGTAGCTCACACCTAACCTCTGCTGCGGCATATAATACCAGGCATAGCAGATTGGGCCCATGGAGAGAAAAGGCGATGCACAGCAAAGGGAAAAAAGTGTTCAGCATAACCAAAAATGGTTAAAAACTATTTATTGGAAGGATGACATGGGAGGGATCAGGATAGATGGGAACAACAAAACTTTAATGTGTTTCAGGCATAGCCTGCCCTTTGTCAAAGAGTATACAGATCCCTTAGATTCTCACATGTTTTATACACCGCTGGAGATCCAGTACTAACTGGAACCGGAAGTGATGCGACGTACGCGTGGGCGCCAACATCATCACACACAGCTAACTGGTGGAACTGGAGACAATACTCCCACCCGCAGTGGCGCCACCTATGGTGTGGAGGCCTTCGTTACCCATGTAGTTAGTAACTTAGCTTTACTTCGTCAGACCGGAAGTGACGCGGCCCAGAACGGGAACACCCACCACACGCCTCCAAAGGGGAGTAATGAGTGGATGTAAACAATCTCCGCCGCACCACCAGCAGGAATGACGGAAAAAAAGACAAAAAAGCAGTGTTCATAACTTAATAATAAAAAGATAAATCTAAGTGTCTGGAAAACAGACACATTATACAGGTGCAAACAGAAAAAATAAAGAATAAAGAATAAAAACCTATAATAATAAATGTAAAAGAGAAAAGTACAAACATGTGTCCCAGTGTACATATTTCAACATTATAGATGAAAACAGACCTATATATGTTAGAATGAATAGATTTGGTATGCTAATGTGAGGATTGTCCCGCCCTCGTGATGCACCCAGTGACGCATGCCGCACTACCAGGCTGAGGGACACTGTACGTCCCGCGCTTAGGTTCCGCACCTGTGACGCGTCCTGTGACAAAGTGCCTAACGCGCGCCCTCTGCCAGGCTCGGGGACACCGCACGGACCTCACTCAGGCATCCCCTCATGACATCACGGGTGAGGCGCACCACACACAAGCTACGCGCAGGCGCCGCGCTACCTTGGGCACAGGAGGGGTTAATTGCATCAGCAATTATTCCACACCTGCACTTCTCCCGCCCCTGTTTACCAGTGGACTGAATATGTCTAGGGGCGCTTCTTGTTCATTACCCTGCAGTTGTGTGCTGCCCTACCATTGGCACTGCTGTAAACTGACTAAGCATAAACCTCTGTTTGTGTACTAGTGTTTGTCTCAAACACCCTGCTGCCATCTTGTCTTGCTTATCCTGTTCCTGTTTTTACCCTGGCTTGTTTCGGACCTCCGCATCTCTGACCCTTGACCTCGGCGTGCATTTGGACTTCTACCTTCTATAAGCCTGGACCTCGGCACCGCATAACGACTATCCAGTCTCTCAAATCCTAGACCACGGCAAGTACCTATACCATTCTGACTTCTCCTACCCTAACCCAGCTACACCTCTACCACTCTGCACTCCGGACGTGGCTGCCCAGATGTAGGTCGGTGGTTACCAACATCCCCACCTCAGCCTTGTGGTTCCGTCTTGTTTGTGGTGAGCACTCGTTACAGCTCAATGTCAATGAATATATGGGGATACTGTATGTGTAACACTAAAAATAACTGACTCCTTATCCATTAAGGGAGTAGACAAAGATGATAACAAATTTCATGACAACATATTTATATTATAATCAAACATATGACTAGGTATATACTATACCCCATGATGAGCCTATGAAGTGTCTTGTTATCATCACATATGGATATATAAACTCACAAATGAGAATATAGTAATACAACCCATATTTCAGAGCTATATTATAACTGTATAGGTATAAAATACAAATTTTCATTCTTTTAAGCCATGGATTTTTTTTTAGATCTATGGCTGACAATTATACTGATATATCCTATGACAGTATTCAGATATTTTAAGTGTTTTATATGGTAACAGGACACTTATCTTAGCATTAAAACACTTATCTCAGAGTTGGATAAACAGTAGTAATTGAAAACTCCAGTATTTTAAGTCTATCATCAACGCCTGAATACATTTCATTTATCTCATGTGAAGGTGGAGACATATAGTGAACTTAAGAAATGTTGTATTGAATCACATATAGATATGCATTTCTCATGAATGTCCAAAATGATAAATAATCTATTGAGTATAATACCAAATTCCCCATTTTATGTCAAAATGATCTTTTAGAATTTTATACCATTATAAACTAATTATTATAGTTTATGTACTTTTAAAGTATTTAATGTACTGTATTTGTATTGATTGTATAAGTGTTAATAAAGTTGTTGATGTTTGTAATGTGATGTATAGAGTAGCACACTCATTGTATTAGTCCCGCCCATCATCCAATCAAAGTGTAATTCACTAGCCAATAGAAACATAGAGTTTATTCCCATCATCCAATCGGAGCACAGTGAAGTGTATTTATATAGAGAAATTAAGACACCACAGGTACAACTTCTGATGAAGCTCTATTACGAGCGAAACGTGTGAAGTCCAAGCAAGTAGGCTATACAAGCTCCCAAAACTGCCCTGCACTGTCGGCACCCGCGGCTCCAAACAACGGGAGGATCCGTGACCGGAAGTGACGCGGATTGTTGCCGGAAGTGACGCGACGTGGTCGGAGAGTCCAGAGGATCTGTGCAACCTGTAATTTTTATGTGAACATGCCACACTAACAGAATGTAAGTATAGCCCCGGTATCCCTCAGGGGATTGTCACATGTTGCGGCTTAGTCAATAGGGCAGCTGCATTTGCAATTAAGGCCTTTTCAGTGCAAGGGAGCCTGCGCTGGCAGTTTTGAATAGGGACAGTTAAGAGAGGCTGCAGTTACATGTTGCTAGGCAACCAGTGAAGCTGTGAGAGATGACAGTTTAGACAGTTTTTAAAAAGAGTGTCAGTTGGAGCTGGGAGCTGGGTGAGTTAGGGTGTGTGTGCAGGGAGCAGTAGCCCCTGGCACTAGGCCTAGTTACCCCCAGAGGCCCCAGATAAGTTACCATTGCCCCAGTTTGTGGTTGCTTCAGGGACAGGCCCTACTTGAGGAGTTCTGCCCCTTTAGCTATTTGGTTAAGTTAGAAGCCACTCAGTAGTGCGCAGCCTGATTACTGGGTCTGGGCTCAGACCCCCCAGAGTTATATAGAGACTATCTTCTCGGAGGCCCCGCCAAGCAGTGCCTGTGGCCGGCCGGTTGCAGACGGATCCCCGTCAAATTACAGACGGTGCGGAGCTGCGGTGATATTATCCACGCTGGAAGTCACCCCACGCGTAGGAGGACATCACGTCGGATCAGGCGGATCCACTTCAGTGTATAGCGGCACCCGTGGCTGGAGCCCGGGCAGGTATCTATAAAGAGTGCACCAACACGTCCAGGGATAGCGCTATCTCCAACACACGTGGGTGGGGTTTGGACATAAGGTACTTTGGGGAATACCTATGTTGATGTGTGCACCCGGTGCACGTCCATGTGTGTGTGTATACGCATTATTCTGTGTAGTACAGGTACCGGAGTTATTATTAGTAGTTACAATAGTAAACAGTTATTAGCATACACTGTGTGCGTGTTTTATTATTGTGGTTCCTGTAAGAGGACCATCCCACTCAGGTGGGCACCCTTACAGGTGGAGGCGCTGTGTTCGACGACGGATCAGGTAACCCCAGGCTCCCAGTGGCGGAGGTTCAGGCCTTCTGTAAGCCTATCAGGTGACGCACCACACCCGGTAACACAAGTGTATTTCCCCACATGGTCCCCATCTGCGATTGGTGGGGGGGGAAAGGTGTTACATAAGTGTGATACTAATCATTCTAATACAATGCCGTATTGAACATACAAAGTTGCACTATGTGTGTACTTTTTTGTTTTGCACCGAGGGTTACCCCGTGGGATCTTCCTGAGCTGAGATTGCTATTGATATCCACTGCTGTTTAATCACTGGGAAAGTGTGAGTCCCCATTTCTGTTGATACCATGATGGCTCATATTTAAAAACAGATTGCACTATATTATTTTTATATTTTTTCACATATGGTGAAATCTGCACTCCCCAAACCTGACTTTGGAAATCTCACAGTATCAGGCAGAGGACTGAGAATCAGTCAGAATGACTGAGCCACTAATTGAGCCAGCTGTGCTGAAGTAGGGATATCCTGAAAACCTGGCCTGTTGGCAGCCCTTGAGGACTGGAGTTGGGCACCCCTGGTCTAGGCTAACACTAGCAGGCAAAGGGGTTATTGAAACACGAGGGCATGTGATCTCACCAGGTTGTAACTATTAACCCCAGCACTGCCTGCTATTACCAGGATGTATATGCCAGGCTATTGAAATATAGCAGTATATACACTTGATTCAAAATAAACATATTGATTGTTCACATTTAAGCACAAAGGAAACCTTTTAAAAATGTACAGTAAGAAACATTTCCATTCTAAATTTTATATAAAGAGTCACATTTATTTAGAGAAGCCAACTATATTTGTAAACTGTTTATAAAATGTTATTGGTTTGACCGTTAACTGAGCTGCCTCGTTACTAAATCGAAGCGCGATGAGAACCATACCACATTGTTAATCACCTAAACAGTAAACCTTTCATTGTTTATCAATATTATAGTTCCACTTAGATTTTGGAAAACAGTTTGTAAATAATTTAACTGGCCTCCTTAGTACATCTTAAAAATGATTCACTTTTTTGATCCCTCTGTGTGGCTGTCAATACGTTTTACCAGGAATTGACTCTTTGTAGAAACCTCACGCCACAACATATCAGAGTGTTCTGGCAATGGGCGTAGCTAAGCTGGTTATGTAAGGATATAAAATTCCAGGATGTTTATTCAGGAACAATGATGACAAATATCCTGAAAGCAATGCTGGGAGTCTCACGTGGAGATAAAAAGGCTTACGTATCACAGCTCATTCTTTCCGAAGATGGAACCCTGACCCTGAAGCGTCATAAACAGGCTGAAGGGTAATGTCTTTGTTTGTCTAGATGTCCACCATCATGAAAGTCTTCTCTTAATCCTGAACAAGCCACCAAATCAGACCCTCATTCTCTCCCGTCTCGACTACTGTAACCTCCTGCTGTCCGGCCTTCCTGCCTCTCACCTGTCTCCCCTACAATCTATCCTAAATGCTGCTGCCAGAATCACTCTATTCTTTCCAAAATCTTTCTCAGTGTCTCCCCTGCTGAAATCCCTCTCCTGGCTTCATATCAAATCCCGCATCTCACACTCAATTTTCCTCCTCACTTTTAAAGCTTTACACTCTTCTGCCCCTCCTTACATCTCAGCCCTAATTTCTCGCTATGCAACATCCCGACTCTTGCGTTCTGCTCAAGGATGTCTTCTCTCTACCCCCATTGTATCTAAAGCCCTCTCTCGCCTTAAACCTTTCTCACTGACTGCCCCACACCTCTAGAATTCCCTTCCCCTCAATACCCGACTAGCACCCTCACTATCAACCTTTAAGACACACCTTAAGAAACACTTGCTTAAAGAAGCATATGAGTACTATACACATGATACATAAAGCTTGGCCCCCTGCAGACGCACTTACCAGAACTCCCTCCCACTGTCTCTGTGTGTTCTTCCTATCAACAAATTTGATTGTAAGCTCTTCGGAGCAAGGACTAAATGTTACTTTTATGTCTGAAGCGCTTCTCCCCTTTATATGTTATTTATATTATTTATTCTTTATATCATTGTCACGTATATTACTGCTGTGAAGCGCTATGTACATTAATGGTGCTATATAAATAAAGACATACATACAAAACAAGTGTACCTGTTAGGTGGACGACTGGTATCCCTCTGTCTAGAAGTTATTTATTAAAGGCTAAACCTTTACAACAGAGACATTTAAAAAACAAAATAATATACTGTTTGTGAAACTCCTTCTAGCTTCACCATGCCATTGTATATATATATATGAAAAAGGCACAGTGTAACAGAGTGAATAGCAAACAGGTGTATTTCAAACAGGGGTCCCCCTGATGAAGCACTTCTGTGCGAAACGCGTAGAGGTTGTCACTATTACGTCATCACACATATGGTGGTTGGAACCTCCTGGTCAGCTGTGAGCAGTTAAGCTGCTCGGTAGTGTGAGTGGAGGTTCTCCACAATCTTGGCGTTCGCGCGTGCGGCTGCGTGCAGAACGCCTCAGCAGGTGATCAGCTGTTGAGCTTTCAGTCTGCATCTCCCCTCTTCCCGAGTGCTGCGCGTTGGTGTCTGGGGACTCATTGTATTGGGTCCCATCTGTATGATCTGATATGAAATATACTTTTAAATTCCTCATCTGGACAGTCTGCGTGATTAGGACTTCCCCCCCCCCCCCCCCACACACACACACATATATATATATATATATATATATATATAAATATATAAAAGACACAGAAATAACCTGCACAGACCTAAAGTGAGAAGTGCTAAAGCCAGTTAAATGCAGTGTAAATGGTAACCACTACTGGCGGTGCTGGGGATGAATATGATATGATATGAATATGATATTTCAGCTTTGAGGACACCACTGCTCCTTTTTAATGATTTATATCTGTATGTGATTAATACATTTTGATATTTTTTGTATGCTAGAGTGCTACTTTGGGGATTCTTTTTCTATATATATGCCATTGAACATACATTTTTATCCATTTGCTTTTTTACAATTGTAATACTTTAATTTTTAAATCACGAGAAAGATATTTCTGTTCCTGATGGTCGCTCCAATTATTAAGATTATGACTATCCCAATGTATGACTTTTATCCCTAGCTGTAGTGAAGGAGATCATTTTTAGAAAAAGGTCAAAACATCTATGGTCAGTCACACCAAAGAAAAATGCATGTGGCCCTTTAAGCTAAGTAAAATGTAAAGCATTCACAGCACTGCTCAAGCTAATAGTAGGATCAATATTTCTTCTACCACCCTAATAAATCATTATATTACAGTACTAATGCGGGGTGAGAAAATCCTGACTACCAGGTACAAAGCTTCCAAATCGGAAAGAAACACAACATTTAAATGACTAAAGCCTAATTGGTGTACAGAGAGAAATTGCAAGATACTGTTCCCTGTAACGCTAGACAAGCAACTGTTTCAAATCAATAATTAAGTAAGCGGAAAAACGGAGCTTATTTAGAAAGAAAACAGTATCACAATTTGTCACCGTTCTACACGCAAATATGAACAGACAACATGTAATCATGGAGCAAATCCTTATCCAGAGGCTGTGATACCCATGCTCCACTACCCAGAATAAGGGTACGGGGTGCCCACGTTCCATGGGTTACACCTGACCTTATAGCACTTCAGGGATGCCTTGTGGAAAAGCCACAAAATAACTGGCACTACCAAGGATCTCAATCACTACAGATGCCTGCGGAACGTGTGCACAAGGCAAACAAGGCACGCAAAAGCACAATATTACTCTGACAATCTCCTCCAGAACACATCAAACCCAGCTAACTTCTGGAAGGTTATCAACAACATATTCCAGCCTTCTAACCACCAACAGCCAAGTAATATCACTAAGGGTGATATTACTCTGACAAACCCCACCGACATTGCAAATGCATTCAATGATTACTTTGTGGGGTGTGCTACTAACTTATTAGCAAAACGCAACCCAAACCACAAACCTGAATCTCATCCTGGGAGTACCCCTATAGCCCCACCCCCTCCCAACATTGCCCACAATTTTCAATTTGGCCCAGTATCCGAAGAGGAGATTACACAAGCGCTTCTCAAATTAAAACAAAGCAGCCAATGTGGACCTGACTTACTACAATCTAGGTTCCTAAGACTTGGTGCCCCAGCAATTACCACACCAATTGCTTCCATAGTCAACTCTATCCTGTCTGCTGGCCATATCCATAAGACCTGGAAAGCTGCCAGAGTTGTCCCAATCTTCAAAAGTGGGGACAAAAACACTGTCTCAAACTACAGACCAATCTCCCTTCTCCCAATCCTATCCAAAGTCATGGAAAAATGTGTCCACTCCCAATTAAGCGATTACTATAACAAGACAAATTTCCCTTGCCAATTCCAATCTGGCTTTCGCCCCAAACACTCTACCGTAACTACCCTGCTAAAAGTTTGCAATGAAATCCAGTGTGGAATGGAACGGGGTCAACTCACTGGTGCAGTATTCCTATATTTTGCAAAGGCTTTTGATACTGTTGATCATGCTATCCTGCTCAACAAACTCCAGAGCTCTGAAATAGGGAAGCATGCTTTAAACTGGTTTCAGTCCTACCTATCAGGTAGATCCCAACATGTGTCCATCTCTGGCTCTAACTCTAACCCCCTGGCTATCACATGTGGCGTCCCGCAAGGCTCTGTTCTTTGGCCCCTACTCTTCTCAGTGTTCATCAATGATCTTCCCACAGCTTGTCAGGAAGCCTCAATACACATGTATGCAGATGACACAATCCTATATGCACACAGCCGTAGCCTCTCTGACCTTAAACACATACTTCAGTCTGACTTTTTGAGACTCGAAAACTGGATTTTCCAAAACAAACTGTTTTTAAACACTGACAAGACTGTAACAATGGTGTTTGGGACCAAGACTAAATTTTTAAAGCTTCCAGTGACTGAGCTCCAGATTACAACCAACACTAACACCACCCTAACTCCTGTTACTAGTTTTAAATACCTGGGCATATGGTTTGACTCCCACTTAACATTCGGGATGCACATTAATACCCTGACAACCATGACCTATGCCAAACTAGGGGTACTTTACAAGAACAAATCCTCCCTAAGTCTCCTGGTCAGAAAATGTATCGCACAGCAGATGCTAATGCCAATTATTGACTATGGAGACATAGCATATGGCTCGGCACCTCAAACCCACCTTAGCAAACTTAACACCCTCTACAATTCAATTTGTCGTTTTGTTCTCCAATGCAACTATAACACCCATCACTGCGAAATGCTCAAAGAACTAGATTGGTCATCACTCGAGTCTAGGCGCAAAGTTCACCTTTCCTGTCTTGCCTTCAAAATCTTTATTGGCAAGCTACCCAGCTACCTGAACAAGCTCCTCACCCCTACCACATGCAGCACCTATCACCTGAGATCAGACTCCAAAAGACTGTTCATGGTCCCATGGCTCAATAAAGTATCCGGCCACTCCTCCTTCTCTTACCGTGCACTCCAAAACTGGAACAACCTACCAGAGACTCTTACATCCACCACCAGTCTACGTTCTTTCAAATCTAAGGCTGTCACACATTTTAATGTGGTCTGTAACTGTTTCATACGCCCATAATACAAATTATCTTTAACTGTGCATGCAATGTCTTGTATATAATGTATACCCTGCTCATTATGTAACTGTATTTGTAAACATGTATTATTTGTCTTAACTCTGTGCCCAGGACATACTTGAAAACGAGAGGTAACTCTCAATGTATTACTTCCTGGTAAAATATTTTATAAATAAATAGATATCTTCCACTCAGAGACCCAATACTTTAGTTTTCAGGGTCGGATATACAGTATGCCCTTGGACAAAGTTTGCGATCAGATGTACAGTAGAAGATGGCTTCCTACACTAGCTGCGAGCTGTGCATATCTGTGCAGAAATAACCCTTCCCGCTCTGATCTGCCTGTTTTGCTATTCTGTAAGCCCTTCTTGCATGTCCAAACCATGCAAAAAAGGCTTCTTTTAATATTTTTTCTAATAAGCCGTTTCATTCCGGTTCTGCAAATCCAGGGCTCCCTCCACTAGACAGACACACAGGGTACTGCCTGCAATAGAAGTAATTGATGTAAATAAGTGTGCTTGGGTAGGGTATGCATCATTTTGTACAAATATTTTTCTTGTGGGTACATCAATCAGTGGAATTTATGCCACCCCAGGCCTGGCACCATTTTTGGCAAATGGAGTTAAATAAGAAAATATTATTAACTCTATCAATATTGAAAGCAGATGCGAGGACACAAATTCTTTGATGCACTAACAGTAAGAGAAACATCAATTTAACACCAAACATGCCTTGATACTGTATGCATTAAGAACCTATTATCTATCCATCTTAAGCTTTGTTTCTAAATGTAAGGCATGTGGAATAGCTTTTTAGATTGACAGTATGCCTGAAAACACAGGTGAACTGAATATCAAAGGTTTACTAGCCCAAAACCAGCCAAAACTGGGGGACAGGAGTGAATGTATCCATGGAAAAAGTTTCACTGAATTCAGTAACATACAGGGTTCACTCTCATCCTCTTTTCCTTACATTTAGGCCAGTCAAAGGAGCATGACTTCCATGCATAGTTCTCCTATAATAGTAAAGCAGTGCGCTCTCACACCCTTGCCAAACATTAAGATACCAGAATGAAGACTCTGGGGGATATTATAGTAGCTGTGAGTTATGCACATACATTTGGAAAACATATGTGTGTTTCCCCTGTGGACCAGCGAACTTAAAGTGAGTGACATGCAAGTGTTAACCCTGTCTCATCATGGTGATATATAATAACTATATCAACGGGTGTAGCCAGGGAGAAGAGTGGCTGAGACGGGGAGGAGGAAGAACGGCTGAGACAGGTAGGAGGGAGAAGACGGACTGAGACGGAGAGGAGGGAGAAGAGGGACTGAGTCAGGGAGGAGAGTGAAGAGGGGCTGAGACGGGATGGAGTCAGAAGGGGGGCTCAGGTGGGGAGGAGGGAGAAGAGCGGCAGGCAGCTCAGAGACCCCGTGCCTCCACACATCACAGGAGGAGAGGCATGGCTGTGACGTCCTCTCCTAGTCCCTCCCTCCCTGTCTCTAAGCTCACCCGGCCCCCGACAGTAAGTGTCCGGCTTGCGTCCTGTAAGCGTCTTCAGTGTTTCGATTTCCCGGCGCTAGAAATTTGATCTCCCGGTGAGGGGTCGACAATTCCCTGGACTTGGAAAAGTTTTCCGGGAAGTGGAAACACTGCTGCAGGGAGCTGAAGTCAGCTTCAAAACAAATTAGAATCTGTGCGGATTGGCTGTTTAACCATGGGGTTTGTGACATTTTATAGACGCATTTACACAACGCCATTTGTAATGTAGAACACGACAAGTTGTCAAATGTTATTCCATGACTTATGACCATGTCAAACCGGGCGGTTTAACGAGGACAAATTCCCACCTACTAGAATATCCCCCATAGAGTCATTTTAACACTACTTAAACAGATAGGAAAGGGGTGAGGATAGGGAGTGATCAATTATAAACCATACTAATTAACAGAATGAATAAATCGATAACTGTGTAGTGGGTGCAAACTGTGAACTGAAAGTGAATCAGTAAAATGATGAGCACATGAGACAGTGTGCTCAAAAGAAAATTCACTTACATGCACACCACTGAAAATTAAAATGTAACTTTTAATGTTATTACTTAAAACATATATTACCGATAGAAAGTGTAACAGTAATTAAAAAATGTATTAAACAAAGTACCTATATCCACTACTAAATAAATAAATAAACACTCAGACACAGTGTACTACTTGTCAGGTGGTAGGGGGTATATGGTTGAGATCAGCGCTTGATGGAAATGCCCACCAAAGTACAGTGATATAGTTCAGTAAAGCACCTATTGATGTAGCTGTACTAATATCCAAACTCAAATGGTTGGTAGATCTAATATGGTGCAACTGATTATAACCAAATACCATATACAGCCCTCTATAACCAAATAGGGGAGAGGTATATGGTAAGAGCAAGACACTACCTAAAGGAAATGCTAGTATGTGAATTTAATATCTATAGTAAATAGAAGATAACCATATCTAGCAGTCACCACACTCCACTCGGTAAGGAGATGCTGTATATTAATGCACAATTTATAGTGTCAGAGATGAATGTGGTATAGCAATCCAAAGTCCCACACAAAGCTGCAATCCACCGTGGAATGTGGACTCTGTTAATAAACTTTCTTGCAGCCCATCTAAGGTGGTGCCATACTGTATAAGCTCTATTCCATACCTAAATACCTAGTAATAATATGGTATAATAAAGTCTAAAGTCTCTGAACCGCTGAAATGTAATGATTAAATAAACTAAAACAGCTCCATAACGGAGACTGATGACATCAGTCATACCAAAAACACTGGTTATCCCTTTTCTCTGACTTCCTTGCCAACAATTTTTTTTTACATTTCCACACTTCCACATACAGTAGTAAGGATATAAACACATACATTTAAGCTCTGATCTTGGTATAAACCTGCTATCATTATACCTTCATACATTTGTGACAGAAGGGTGCCTTGTTAATGTTCCCAAAGCAATACAGACAAGCAAAATGAACAGAAAAGGTGTTGCAAGCTCCTTCTTATAGCACAATAAATGTGCCATCAATTTACTGACATACCATAACAGTATTTATCATGCAAGTCATCTCACTTTAGCTGGTAGACAATGATTCAGGGAGGAAATGATGATGGATAGTTCAAATACTTGATAATGCATTTGCAAGCATAAAGATAACGTATAAAACACAGCCGTGCACATTTTTGTTAATGCCAATAGCCTTGAATCAAAAATTGGCCCAAAAAAGGCGTTGGGCATGCAAAGACTAACTTTTACTGCAAATTCCCCACTTCAGAGCAAAATTCATTAGCATAAATTGCATGTGCAAGTGGATCCTTAAAATATGCATTACACACTCAATTATCTCTTCCATACATATGTAAATATGGAGCACATTGTTGTGTAGGCAAGTGGTTCTTAACGCCAGCCCTCAAGTCCCACCAACAAGTCATGTTTTACGGATATCCCTGCAGGTGCCTCCGTCGGTGGCACTTGTTCTAAAGCAGGGAAGATCTTCATGAAGCCTGGAACATTTGTCAAATATATATGCAATTTTTTATTTTTTTTTAGTAATCGCAATGGATGTAATGAATCCAGGCCCTAACCCTGTGAGTGACAGTAGTAGTTACACGTCTGTGTGTTACAGGCAATCTGACACTGATTGTGCTGAAATAATAAGTGACAAGACAGAGAAGGTATTCACACAACCTAAATAATTCTCAGCAACTATTTCCTTAATCTACGTGTCCCAGATGGGATTTTGCTAAGTGATCTAAAAAAAAAACTAAAACTGCTGCTGACTGACAGGCCGTATGGCAGTCTTTAAAGCAGCAGTCCAAGCTGTCGCTTTTTTTTTTTTACATTTTATTTCTTTTTCCTTTAATACAGTATGTGCATCAATACGATCCACACAATGATAAGTAATTAGCTAAGTTGCCGATCAATCCGTTCTCCTGTGATCGATCGGCGAAGATTCAGCTCGGGGGCTCACTAAATGGCTGTGGTGGAGTATTCTGCAGTCAGTGGAATGCATTTGCATATTAATATGACAAAGTTATGTGGAGAAGATCATGAGACCAGGCAGTCACTATATACAATTGGGGCACTGCTAGAGAGGTCAGGGCTCAAAAAGGGGTGTGCCAGATCCTGTTTCAGAAGAGGAAGGGGATGTGACTTTGTAAATGGTTGCTATAGAAACAAAAAATGCTTGTTACATTATAATGCAGCAGGGCCCCGCTTCTCGGCGCTCCGCTTTTCGGCGATCCGCCGACACGGCGGCACCGAGAAGGGGCCGCCATGTTGAATTTAAAATCGCGCATGTGCAGAACGGGCAGGTGCGCCCGGCGCGCATGCGCAGACCGCCGGTTTGCGCATGCGCAGAAAGGCAAAAATGCCGGTTTGCGCATGCGCAGCACTGAAAATCGCCGGATCCACTTTCCAGCGATTTTCACTATACGGCGGGCCTCTGGAACAGAACCCACCGTATAACCGGGGCCCTGCTGTACATTAAAAATGTAATTTAGAGTTGTTTAAAAAAAAATGCTAAAATAATTTTCTCACAGTACAGAACTGATTGATTAAAAAAAAACACATGTAGGATATTGCTTGGTCTGTAGCTTTAACGCAGCAGGCCTAGCGACACATTTAAAAAAAAATAGGCTTCAAAAAGGGGATCTCGGAGCTGAAGTGTGTTCATTTCAGCTCCAGGGAACCTCTGCATCCCGAGATACTTTCCTTGGAAGGGGGTGCCAGTAGAAGCCCAGACTGGGCTAGTCTGGGCTATCAATATGGCGGCTTAAATGTACTGCATCCTATGGGCCAATAGGAGCCGTGACATCATCCCTTGGCTTCCTATTGGCCCAGGTGATGCAGGACCTTTTAAATGCGCAGAAATACCGGCACCCCCTTCCAAGGGAAGTATCTCAGGAAGCAGGGGGCACCGGGAGCTAATATTAACATGGTTCCTCTTCGGAGACCCCCTGCTTCAATCCTATTACCAAAAAACAAGTGTGGCCAGGACTGCTGCTTTTAAGCAGTGAAACCTGTGTCAGCTTCCCGCAACGCAAATACCTGTGCGTCGGGCACCAAAGATTAGGTTATAAGATCTACTGAGCAGGAGCCTGAAATATTTTATGTACTACAGATGCGGTCAGATTAAACTTGTCAGAAAAGGAGCAGCTGCAAGCAGCTACAGGCCTACTTTTTTAGGCTAAGGCCCCAGTGCGTGCTGTGTGCGCGCATTGGGGTGCCAGGCGGCGCTCGTTACCTGCATCAGCGCGACGTGATGGACTCCAGGCAACTCGCGATGGGGAGGCGTGGTGAGGGCGCGGACATGATGTCACGCGGTTGGTTCGACCTCATTGATTGAACCGCCGCCGTGACGTGGCCATCTTGCCTTTTGGTAAAGGCAGTCGCGCATCGCGCCTTGTGCGCCCACACGCCAACTGGGGCCTGCCCCATAGAGGGCTGTAGCTTGTGTGCAGCGCTCGCCGTTGTGCGTGCATCCGCGGCCACCAGGGACAAAGCCTTAGGCCTTGTCCCCGCAGCTGCTCGTGAAACGGCGTGCGTGGCGCACACAAAGTACTGCCCTCTATGGGGCAGGCCCCAGTAGCTGCCAGCGCGCGCCTGCACAATGCTCAATTGCCTGCCAAAAGACAAGAAGTGTTTCTTTTGGTGCGGCGGCCGAGCGCTGGCTACGTCATGGCGTCGGTTCAGCCAATGAGAGCGAACCAGTCGCGTGACGTCATGACTGCTCCCCCGGCAGACACCTTCTCTTTGCTCCCCCTGCTCTGCTATGAAGCACGTCCCATCGCGACCCTAGGCCCACAGCTTAAACTGGTGTATGTGTCGCCAGCCGCTCCTGAGCGCGTGCACGCAGTGACTGGGGCCGTAGCCCAAGTTTGCGAGAAGCTTTTTCCTCTGCCAGCTATATCTCTGCAGGGTATATAACAAAAAACACTGTCACAAAACTTTAGATGTAACATCTTCACAAGATCTAAGACTACGTACCTACAATGGCTTTGTCGACTTGTTGTGCATACCATTGGTGTGCATTGTCCTACGGTACATAATGCAATCACTTACAGCAGTTTAGAACATGATAAACTACAGTAGCTTTCAGCGTTAGTCATGCAGCTCTTCTTCATTTTGTTATTATTACCGCTATCTTCTTACCTGTGCCTCTCTTTAAAAGTCTTATCACACACCTACTCGTCAACAAAATGTTACTGCAAGACCCAACTTCTCAAGTAAGCATTTCAATAGCCGTTACAGTAACACAATGTATCTTTTATCTCTTTCACCTCTTTAAGTTGCTCCTATTCCTTTCACTTTCTTAAGGCTCCTCTTACCAAAGTACAACAAAGTTCGTGAGATGTTTAAGAGAACAAATACAATCTTGGGGATTATTGCCTATTTTTTTTTATATTATTATCGTTTCAAAGTAACATGAGTCTTGGGAGAAGGTTTACTTCCACTTGCTACTCTTTTTTTTATTGCTTGAGACTATTGGGCTTATTTTATATGATTCGAAGAGGCCGATTGGGAAGTTTTCGTGCCACAATTTTCCATTGACTTCAATGGGGAATTTCAGCCCAAAATGGCCTGATTAACTGCTCCGGATCATATAGCATAAGCTCCAATGAGGGATCTTTACTAAGCTCCAACAGCCATAATTGCACAGGGACTGCCATTCAGGTCAACATCAGCTAACATGCTGTCGCACTGGATTAACAGCTACTGGTGTTTAGTGGATCTCCCCTTGTTTGTTGATATGTCCGCCTCTTCCAAAAGGACAGTGCCTGTCCATTCTTCTTTCTTTTATTCTCTTTAGCCCTTTGACATTCAGGAAAGAATGAATGCATGGTCATTATAATAGGGGGGCAAATGTGGCTACGGAAATGGTGACTGATACACATTTAATATTCCAATTCAAAAGAAACCATGAGTTACATTTATACTTTTAAGGATAAAGGAAGTTAATAATGTGTATATTGTGAAGTTGAACAGCTATATACAGTACTTTATATATGTATATGTAGCAGAAGTTAAAGCTCAGTCGATCCTCCCCAAATCGCTCACATGAGTAACGTGAGTCAATATAAAGTATATTCACAGATGGACGCTAAAAGATACAACATTAAATTGAGTGTCTTGGCATTAATATGACAGCAAAGCAGCCATTTGAGCCTCCCATTATTCCTTAGAGGAGCTTGCCATTCACAGCACATGCATTTACAGTCCACTGCGCTCTCCATCATCTATTTCACTAGTAATCTCTTGGGGGCAAGAATTTATTCCTCATACCACATTTATATCTGAAGCATTTTATTTATCCATAAATTCCCACTGCACACCCTTGAAGTACCAATGTTTTATGTTATGTTGTTAAGGACTGCGTAGTCCGCACAAGACAAGCAAGCGACAAAATAATGAATTACTTAGTCAGACAGTGTGAAAAGTGCTACATAAAGTGTAAATAAAACAGGTACCACGAATCTGTGAACAGTTGCTATGTTTTGCTATGGCAGAGGTGCGCAAACTGGGGGGGCGCGCCCCCTAGGGGTGCGGGAGATTTTTCTGGGGGGGTGCGGGCGGTTGCAGAGTCCCCGCGCTCTTCCCCCAGGCATTTAATTAAATGCCGGGGGATCACGTGAGGCCCCTGCAACACTTCACTTACCGAGATTCAACCGGCTGTGTGATGCGTCACCATGGCAACGCGGCGTCAGCAGGGCCATGTGACGTGACACATCAAATGACGCCGTGACGTCACATGACCCCGCAGCGTCATCTGTTGCAGATACAAGGTGGGGGGAGGGGGGGAGGCGTGAGAGCCAGGGAAGGGAAGACAGGAGGGAGCAGCTTCAAAAGTTTGCACTCCCCTGTGCTATGGTATACTATGGCCCGGAAGCTAAATGTATGTTCCCAAAGTCACAAAGTGCCAGAGGTGAATCTTTATACAGCAGGATTTCAAGTCTTGGTGTCATAACACTAGGTCAGGGGTGCGTAAACTTCCTGCGCTGCACCCACCCTGCGCTGCACCCCCCTGCCTTCTCTTCTCCTGGGTAGCGCCCCCCGTTAACTTTAATGTGGTGTCAAATTATGCTGCGGGGTTATGTGACATCACATGACCCGCGGCGTCATCTGATGTCACGTATCCATTGCAACAGGCGTCATTTGACACTGCTTTACCATGGAGATGCATGACTGAAGCCGGGTAAGTTTACAGAAGCCTCGCGCTCTCAGCGCGTGGCCTCTGTAACCGACGCGCCCTCTCAAGAAAGTCTTGTGCCCCACAGTTTACACACCCCTGCACTAGGTCATAACACAGGTGATTTTGCATAGTTGAAGCACAAAAAATCATCCTGCTACAATTGGTTTGTTAAAAATATTACTTTGGTTTGTACCTGTCGAGCATATACTGTTACTTGATCATATCAAACTATTTTTTTTTTTAAATCTAAGGTAGCAACCGAAGAAGTAGTTTGATTGAAGAAACAGTTTGAATGTATCTCTATTCACAAGATATAAGGTTTTATTTCAAATAAAGTGACATAAGTTTAACCCACTACGAAGCTCACTAATGGCTTGACATGTGTTTACCTTGCATACAAGTCTGCACTCTTGATCTTTGAGGTTGTGTTACACCTGCTATCACCCTAGTATGAAAATGATCAAGCACCAGACAGGACACAGAGATCAAATCAAAGTATATTTATACCGGCCAGAGCCAGCAGATAACACAATATCACCAACAGAGCTATACTCACTCCAAACAGGGGATACTGGGGGAATCCTAGCAGTCCTAGTTGCCCAACTCCACCGAAATGGCTTACCTAGTACAGCTTCCAGTCCTGTTGGGGCTCGGGAACTCCAGGCAGTGCTGGATGCAAGTCGCTGGCAGGCAAGTTTAAATCTCCCGCTTCAGAAAGGCACGTAGCCTCGTCTTGGGGTGTGCCTGGCACAACCTCAGACTACACCGCCTAGTCCATCAACACACTCGCCCTAGCAAGGTCTCTGGAGCTCAGATCGGTTGCCCCTTAATTGTTTCCCCGTCTCCATAGGAAATCATGGAGAACGGGGCAGCGACCAACCACAGTGCAAATGCGGTGTTTTGGACCAATCACAGCACAAGGGCTCACCTGTGTTGGCCAATTTGTGTGTGCATGGGAGGCTGAGGCAAGGAGGACGGGCATTACAAATCAGCCAATGAGAACAGTGCCTACTGCGCATGTTCTCAATGCTATCTCTTGATGAGATAGGCACCTCTCAGACACAGCAACACAAGCACAAATATATTTCACAGAAAATAAAGGTTTACACATACAGTATTCATTTACATAATATATTTGGCCGGATGAACCACAAAAGGATGTATATACAGAGCAACTCTGTATATACATCAAAACGATAGGGCAATGGCTAGACTTCACCTTTATTATAAGAGCCTCCCTGTCTATATCATCAGAGTGTATTTATTTGGAAATCAGTGTAGCCTAAGGGACACTTATGTAGAGATTGTATTGTATTGTATTGTATCTCTTTATTTATATAGCGCCATTAATGTACATAGCGCTTCACGAGACGATCACTAATGGTTGCACCTTTTGTGATACTGATTGAGATTAATTTTTTCTCCTAACACATTGACCTCACAGTGTCAATATTTTAGATGTCATCAACACATTTAAGAAGGACCCGTGGAAGGAGGACCACTGAACCACAACAAGATATGAGCAACCCAAGACCAAAAGAGGGGATATTCCAAATCTGAGGAGATCGAATAAAATATTGTGTTGACCTCAGTAAAACCAAGGGAAATACCATCAGAACTGATTTCATCATATAAACGGCAAGATAAATGACTATATCTCTACAGTAGCTGCTAATGCAACCCTCATATTACTCATCCAAACTCAGACCGTGCTCCCCTGGAAATACTGTAAAATGGTAGCAAAGGACATTTTGTGGAAATTTGTTGGTGGAGGATGAAGGTAGAACATACTAAAACGTATACAAAGATTACCAGTGGTGGGAACCATGATGCTGTTCAATGACATGATTATTAGACCTGTCTTCTAAATGATGATGGAGCTTGGCTGCAACTTGAAATAAATATACAAGATTCATGTCCTTTGAACCCATAATAGGTCTTCTCAACTCAGATTAGACAGACAAATGCGATCACGTGTCTACAATGAGAAAATACTGACAGGCCCACCAACAAAAAACATTTATATACAGTCATATTTACTGTTTATTAAGATGAAAAAAGTATATTCCATTTCTATCAATCTAAGCAAGACTTTTGTGATATAGGATGAATAATCACAAACTCCGGATACCATTAAAATTGATTGAAACCAGCAAATAAGTGATTTGCATGGCCCAATGGAAGATAACAGTTATCACAGCAAAACAGTGCTGAAGTTTACAAACATCCTCAGCAATGAAAGTTACCAAAGTTAATATGTAAATGAATCACTGTACACAACGAAGGTGAAAGTAATTTTGTTTATGATACAAACGTATTAAGTAACGCAATAGTTATAAAGCAAAAGATTAGAACAAGACACCAACACAACATGTTTTAAGGTACAGGGAAAGTCAAAGTTAATGTATACATGTGCTTGCGTGCAAAATATGCGGAATATAAACAAAAGGATGTAATGAGATTAAGATCTTGGTTCATAAAACACTGTCCATAAAGAACATTCTCAATTATGGGCTAAGAATATCTCAGAAAAAATATACCCTGTATTTTCTGGGTTTTTTTTCTGTCATCTACATATTTATGTGTACAGTTTAATTTTTAGACCTGTCAGAGTAATGTAAACTTTTCCAGTTTCAAATGTTCTCCCTATTAATCAATGCCCTAGTTAAATGCCTTTTGTCTTAAGCCTCCATCCAGCCTCTGAACTAAAGTACTGTATGTGTAATGCATTTGGTAAAGCAACAGTGCATGCTTGTCACATTGAAACTGAAACAATGTCCATATGAAATACATTTCAAAGAGAAAAACAAAAATAGTTCAAGTAACTAAACTTATGATCCCCCTTCAAAGTCTAATATGGGTGTAACTTATTGTAGTGCAATGTCCTACATCACCCTTCAGTCTCGATGGGAGTTGAAGATGAAGAGCAGTAAGTACAGTACATTAACAAAAGTCATATACAGTATACAGATGCAACGTTATGGTTTGTCGTGCTAGCCTCACGGAACCCACTACGGGCAAGTTTTTTATTCCCCAGCGCTCGTGGAATCCCAGCGGCCAGACTAACAGCCATTCGGGATTAACACAGCGGGCGTCCCTGCTTCTGAATGGGACTCCCGCTGTGTCAATCCTACCGGGCTGCACCTGTCTGTAAAAGGCGCGCCGTTATTGTGAGAAAGAATCAATCACTCTCCCTGCGCGCCTCTAACAGGCGATCACTCTTTTATTTTATTTTAATAACACAGTGTAAGGGAGTCAAGGAGTTAAACTCCCTCTACAGGGCAGGAAACTGCAGTGGTGTTGGGTTTCATGCATGTGCTGTGTGAAACTCCTGATTGAGCAGGGTGTAAAAGGCAGGAAATAGCTACTTTTAGTGTCTTTGTTGGAGTCTGTTGAGAAACAGACAACAGAGCTCCCGCCCACAGGGATCCAGGCTTGTTGACCAGAGGGTTTTGCCTTGCAACAGTGGGGAACCCAAAGCCCCACACAACAGAGATGCCTGTAAAGAGATATGGCAAAAGACTTACTGGGAGCAGCAGGACTTCACTGCCTGTATTTAAGTGCCTGGAGAAATCAGAGATGCCGGACCAGAACACACAGATAAGACTTTATATATTATTCCCTACTATTGTCTTTCTATGTTTTAGCTGGTGGCGCAGTTAGAAAGGGCCGGAGTGTACAGTTAGTTTCCCTAAAGGGAACAGGTGTTTCTTTTATGATTTGTTTTGCTTTAAAGGGGCAGTAGCCCCAATGTTTTAGTTGTTTTTGTGTAGAATAAAACCACTCATTATTATGGTTTACCGTGAAATGCATGTGTGGACTCGTATCTGACCTCGCCTACGGGCTACTCTGTCGCACACAGTAATGAAGCAGGGGGTCTCCGGAGCTGAACTGTATTCATTTCAGGTCCGGGCCCCCCTGCTTCCTGAGTTACAAGCCCCGGTATGGGGTGCCGGTATCTTTCTGCATTGTTTAAATGTCTCAGTCACGTAACGCGGGAGAATTTAAACATGGCGGGGATATCTGCACCACAAACTGAGGCCTGTAACTCAGGAAGCAGGAGGTCCCTGAGGCTGCAATTAATTCGGTTCAGCTCCAGAGACCCCCTGTTTCAATATTGTTATTAAAATAAAAGCAGCTTCATTACCTTAGCAGCTAGCCACTAAGGCAATGAAGGAGTTATACCAGAGTACCTGGTTTACTAGGGGTTGATGGGGTGGGTGAAGGGGGTAGTTGCCCCAAGGTGGGTGGTTAGGTCTACCGGGAAGTTGCAGGAAAGTTTAACCCCTTCATTACGTTAGCGGTTATTACCGCTAAGGTAATGAATGTGGTTAACCCCTAATTCTACCCACCCTGGAGGCCTAACCACCTACCTGGGGGCAACTGCCAATTTCACCCAACCCCTCTAGCCCCAATAAACATTAAAATACAAAACAAACACTAATACTAGCCAATACACCCATTGATTGTCTGTGTGGTTACCTATGCCCTCAATGGGAGCAACTATAAATGACAATGTATGGGCACCATACTACTCATCCCCTCTACCCCCAACAACCCCCCTAACACATACAGTACTGTAATGGGCAAAATTCCTATTATCCAGATCTCGATAATAGCGCATTTGCCCATTAAAAAATAAAACACGGAGGCGCATGCGCGGCGGCGGGAAGAATGGACGCTTGAATTCAGAGCTCCACTTCCACCGGCGCTAATAAATAATTAATCCGCAGCTGCAGCTCAACCCCGCTACTTTCAAACACAGCATTCTCCCCCTGAACACTCAGAGATGGCGTCAGGCCGTGCATCCCGCAATAAAAGCCAGCCTGTGTCCACTTACTTCCGAAAGAAGACAGACCCCCCACCAGATAAACCCACGAGCCCAAGGCGGCCTACCAGCATGGAGTCAGACACGGACCCCTTCACTGATGAGGCAGGGGATGAGGAGATAGTCCGACGGAAGGATCTCAAAGCTTTCTGCTCTCAGATGCAGCAGTTCTTCCGTTCCGAACTATGGGCAATGAGGAAGGATTTAGACTCATTGGGGGAACGCACTGCCTCCATTGAAAATAAGTCTGAAGATATATCAGCTGCCCTAACCCTCACTCAAAATGAAGTAACTAACCTAAGGGAGAAGGTCAGAGCCTTAGAAGAGAAGGCTGAAGACACTGAAAACCGCGATAGACGGAGTAACATTCGTGTGAGGGGGGTCCCAGAGGAGGTCACGGACCCAGAAGAATTCGTAATAAAATGGCTGGAGCACTTATTCCCTGAAAAATCTGACAGAGAGCTGGCAATAGACAGATGCCATAGGGCTCTCAGGGGGAGACCGCAGAAAGGAGACCCCCCCAGGGACATTGTGATCCGCCTACACCATTACCGATTAAAAGAAGAAATATGCAGGATAGCCAGAGACTCTAAAACGCTGGAATATGATAATATCACCTTCCAGATATATCAGGACCTGGCCCCTGCCACCCTTTTACGGAGACGGTCCTTCGCCCACATTACAAAAACACTGCGGGATCACAGCAGCCGCTATAGGTGGCTATTCCCCTGTGCCATCATGGTGATCCGGAATGGCGTGGCCCACACACTGAGGTCACCGGAGGAAGGTGCAGGGTTCCTGACTAAAGTGGGGGCCAAAGAGAAGCCCTCAAGTCCCCCACAAAAGGCTCCACGCCCCACGCCCGTCCCCATGCCCATTGGTGACCGTGCGGGAGCTGCAGAAACTTCCCCAGTGGCGTCAGGTTCTAGCAGGGATTCTGCATGAAACACCCTGCCTTCTACGAAAAATATCCACTAAGCTGAAGTCCATAGACATTTCCACGCTTCTCTGCTCTCCCTCAGGACAAAGACTTACCTATTGCGGCTGTGACAGCGAAGATTCCCGGAGCTGGTCCGTCTGCAGCTTTGGCGGAGCGTCCATCTTCTTCAGCTCCTTCCCCCCTGAGTGTGGCGGGAACTCTGCCGGAGTTCGCGCCTCTGCGGAGAGGCAATACCCGATGACGTCACACCATCGCGAGAACACGATGAAACACAGATCAGGAAGCAGTCAGCAGTCAGCAATCAGGCCCCCTCCATAGCCGTCCAGGGCGGTGCCTGCCCTGGACGAAAGATAACCGCACAGGAGTTCCCCTATGCTGCAGTTGATCTCGCATAGACAAGGGAGAGGAAGAGTCCCCCCCTTTGTATAAGAAGAGTCCCACGTACAGTACATTCCATAATATGCCACCAATGACTTAAAGATTCTATTAAAGTCTGTTTGGATCTTGGGACATGACGGGAGGAGGGAGGGGGGAGGGAGAGAGAAGTAAGGGGAGGAGGGAGAGAGAAGTAAGGGGAGGGGGGAAAGGGAAGTAAGGGGAGGGGGAAAAGGGAAGTAAGGGGAGGGGGGAGAAAGGAGAATAAGAGGGGGGGGAGGAGAGGGAAGTAAGGAGAAAGAGGAGAGGGAAGTAAGGGGAGGGGGGAGAAGGAAGTAAGGGGAGGGGGGAGAGGGAAGTAAGGGGAGGGGGGAGAGGGAAGTAAGGGGAGGGGGGAGAGGGAAGTAAGGGGAGGGGGGAGAGGAAAGTAAGGGGAGGGGGGAGAGGGAAGTAAGGGGAGGGGAATAAGAGGGGGAGAGAGGAGTAAGGGGGGAGAGGAACGAGGGGAAGCTAAGATGAGGACATGAAAGGAAGGAGAGAAAAAAGTAGGAGCAGTAGGAGATCAAGAAGTAAGAAAAAGGAGAGAGATACCAAAGGGGGAGAAAGGGGGGATTGAGGAGAGAGAAAGAGGGGGAATGAGAGGGTGAGAACAAGGTGAGAGGGGCGAGGTAAGAGATAGAGGGGGTAAGGGATAGAGGGGGAGACTAAGGTAAGGTGAAGAGAGTAGAACGAAGAGAGTGGGGGACGTAGAGTAAGAAAGAGGAGAGGTAGAGACGAGAAAGAGGAGGATGAGAGGTGGGGGATGGGGGGAGGGAGAACGGAGAAAGCAGGATACAGATAAGACATAATGGGCTGGATAGAAGCAATACACGTTAGGACAAGATGGGCTCACAGAGGCGAGTGGATACGTTCAGTTTTATTATAAGTTAATATTGTTAACACCACTGCTATCATTATATTTAGGAGTGTTAGTGTTTAAGTCTATGTTGAGGTTATAGCACTAAGGTGCAGGGGAAATTAGTGTGTTAATAGAAGTTACCTTTAGCGGCATATGCTACAAAAACATGTTATACATGCGGATTGAGCTGGAGTTGTATTCTACGCCTGGCCGGTGGGGGCTCCCACTTGCGCCGGGCATGCGTACTATGGTGCAGCTCCCAACATTCTGGAGCTGTACTCAAGTCCCAGGGAGGTCAGTCCCTACTAAGGGGATTGGACCCCATGTTCCTAGGGAATTAACTGACCTACCCTCTGGGCACAAGAGCCGAACTCGGGGGCTCCCGAGGCGAGCTCTTGCTCTATTTAATTTCTTACATTGTATTCTTATTTTTCTCTGTGTTAATTTGTTTTTTTTATTTTGCTCCCCATGTAACTCTCCTTGTTCAGTAAACCTACCCTCCCCTCCCCCTCCTTCCCATCCCCTCCCACCCCCCAGGAGACGAGAGAACACCCCCGGACGAGGTAAGAATTCCTTTAGAAGCAACACGGACTCAGACGCACATCTGCAAACCCCTAGACACACCAGGATGGGTGAGTACATATATATCATAGCAAAACATTGGTCAAGATATACAATATGGCATTGACACTACTCTCGCACAATGTTAAAGGCTTTAATAGCCAGATTAAAAGACGGATAGCCTTTTCTGACTATAAGAGGAAAAAGGCAGACATATTGTTATTACAAGAAACGCACTTTAGCAGCACAAACACACCCAAATTCCTAGATAAGGGTTTTTCCCATTTCTACACATCCTCAGCCCCAGTGAAGAAACGAGGAGTAGCCATCCTTTTCAACAATAACACACCATTTGTGGCCCAGTCAGTTAAAAAAGATAGAGACGGTAGATTCCTCATACTAGTAGGAACAATATACGAACAATGGATTACAGTGGCCACCATCTATGCCCCATGCATACAAGATGCAACGTTCTTCAGTAAATTCTTCCAAACCCTGCAGTCGATAGCAAAGGGATGCGTTATACTGGCGGGAGACTTCAACACGACATTGCATCCGGGCCTAGATAGATCAGGAGGAGGGGGGTCAGATAATAAGAAAACAAGGGCATCCCTGCTCCAGGGTTGCAAAAACAACCACTTGGCAGATATATGGCGGGAGATGCACCCATTGGACAGGGATTACACGTTCTTCTCCCACCCACACCACACATACAGCAGAATCGATTACTTCCTTATTTCATGTCGAATGGTTCCGATGGTCTCCCATACGGCGATCCATGATATTTCATGGTCGGACCATGCACCAATCGAGCTAAGGTGCAAAGATATCCGGCTCAGCCGGCCGGGGGCGAACTGGAAACTAAACGAGGCAATCCTTAAGATACCCGAAACCTGCGGGATGATCGGGAACGAAATAGAGCAGTTCTTCCGTATCAACACGGGCTCTGTTGAATCTCACGCGGTACTGTGGGAGGCTCACAAAGCTACACTACGTGGCGTCATTATTAGCATCACAGCCAAACGGAAAAGGGAAAGAGAGGCCAAGATCACTGCTCTACAATCCAAACTACACACCCTAACATCCAAACACAAACATAACCCTGATATACAATTACTGCAGGCAATCAAAGACACCAAGATAGAATTGAATATGCTATTAACCTCCAAAGCCGATAATTCATTGAGTTGGTCCAAGAGGAAGTTTTATGAAAAAGCCAATCGACCGGATACGATGCTAGCCCGAGCACTACAAAACAGGCAATCTAAGTTTAACATCCAAGCTATACGCTTAAAATCTGATATTATTACGGCCAACCCACAGAAAATAGTAGAAGAATTTGGAGAATTCTATAGATCCCTATATGATGGGAAAAAAGTGGCACATAATCAATATACGAGCACAGCCTTAAGAGATTTCTTAGCTAACTCGAACCTGGGTAGATTGACAGAGTGCGACCGACAGACCCTGGGAGCTGACTTCACATTGGAAGAGGTATCCCAGGCTATTAAAGAACTTAAGCCTTCAAAGGCACCTGGACCAGATGGCTTCTCAGGGCTCTACTACAAGAAATATGTGAAATATTTGGCCCCAAGGTTGCTCCACATGTTTAATGCAATCTTAGCAGGAGCTCCCATCCCCGAGGATATGCTGCGAGCGTCCATATCACTAATACATAAACCTGGCAAAGACCCGCTGGACTGCAAAAGTTACAGGCCGATCTCCCTAATTAACACAGATATTAAGTTGTATGCTAAATTACTGGCCAATAGATTGTGTCTTATCCTACCCAGACTTATACACCCAGATCAGGTCGGGTTTATCGCAGGGAGACAAGCAGCGGACAACACCCGACGTATTATTGATCTGATAGAATTGGCTAACAAAAATAACACCCAAAGCATGTTGTTAAGTCTGGACGCTGAAAAAGCATTCGATAGGATAGACTGGCCATACTTACAAAAAACGCTCGCAGCATTTGGCTTCGGGGATCAGATGAGTAGGGCGATTATGTCGTTATACTCAAACCCGACAGCTAGGGTGATACATCAGGGCTTCCCTTCACCTTCATTTCAAATCAAAAGTGGCACTCGTCAAGGATGCCCGTTATCTCCCCTTCTATTCGCCCTCTGTATCGAACCGCTAGCTGCTAGAATACGAGCTAACCCGGATATCGCAGGGTTAAACGCTTACTCGCAATCACACAAAGCGGCCCTGTATGCAGACGATATCCTATTAATCATAACAAAACCCCTTACCACATTACCCAACCTATTTGACCTCTTGAGCAGATTTTCAAAGATATCTGGCTTTAAAATTAACCAATCCAAATCGGAAGCACTCAATATTAACCTCCCTAGTCACACAGAAAAGCTGTTGAGGTTAAACTTCCAGTTCAACTGGCAACAGAAACACATAAAGTACTTAGGAATCCACATCACCAGAGAGGCCAACCTCATCTATAGCGCAAATTATCCCCAACTAATTCGGACTCTTAAAAAAGATCTAAATAGATGGTCCTCCAAGAGGATATCATGGATCGGTAGGATACATAGTGTCAAGATGAACCTACTGCCACGTATCCTATACCTCTTTCAGACACTCCCTGTGCCACTTAAAACAACAGATATACTCTCGCTCCAAACAGAAATCTATAAATTTATCTGGGGTAGGAAAAAATCGAGAGTCAATCGCTCCAATATGAAAAGACCTGTTGCGGCTGGCGGTTTGGCGGTACCCTGTCTATTAACATACTATAAAGCGGCCCAATTAAGCCAAATTGTTCAATGGCACTCTAAGCCCCAATTGAAACGATGGGTAGATTTAGAAAACGCCGCTTGCTCCCCAAAGGAGCTTAGTGGCCTGATTTGGTTACCGAAAACAGCGTTTAATCGCAGAGAGATGCCGCTCACCTCAATGACCAACTCTTTATCGATTTGGGAGACGACTAAATTTAAGAATTCCCTGACATCAAAACATTCGATGATGTCCCCCATTTGGAATAACCCAGCGTTCGCACCCGGCATGGTGGGGTCTAGTATCCCGATTTGGAAACAAAAAGGCTATTCACGAATAAAAGACCTGGAAGGAGACAACCAGAAAATCAAGACCTTTGATCAATTAAGATTAGAAAAAGAAATACCTCACTCTGAATTCTTTAAATACCTCCAGGCCAGAGCATTTTACAACAAATACGCCCCATACCCCCCTTTGACAAAATTCGAAAAGCTCTGTCGGGCTAACTCTGACACAAAAGGACTTATATCGACAATATACGGGGAGGTAATCGGTTCTGCTGACCCTGAAAAACAAATCCCCACATATAGGACTAAGTGGGAAACAGACCTAGGGGAAACCCTAGAGGAGGAGGAATGGAGCGCTATCTACTTGGCCTCCGCCAAAAGCTCCATATGTACCACCCTAAAGGAGAACGCATATAAGGTCCTCATGAGGTGGTACCTCACCCCACTGAATTTATCTAAATACATACAGGGATCCTCCCCACTATGCCCCAAGCAGTGTGGCGGATCAGCAGATTTGTTACACATGCTGTGGTCTTGCCCAAAAATACTCCCGATTTGGGACGAAATCAGAAATTGGATCCAGAGGGTTTTTGACCTCACAATTCCCCCTGACCCGTGGCTGTTCTTGCTAAACAGACCGCTGCCGGGCCTATCAAAAGCAAATTCCAAGCTAATAGCACATTTTGCACTCGCAACGAGATGCGAGATCGCAGCACTGTGGAAACGCCCTGATATACCAAACATCCCAAAGATTCGAAATCGCATTTGGTTCATCTGCCAGATGGATAAGTTAACCAGTTTAGTTAACGACACTGGCGACAATTTTCTAAAAGTCTGGACGCCTTGGCTGGCACAGACAGATATCCCGGGGATTGAGAGTACCACAATTTGGCATTAATATTACCAGATGCGTTCTCCTCTGGGGGAGTCAACATAGACAAACGAACACGCAACTAACGAAGAGGGACTAGACTCCCAATATGACCTCAAGATCAACCCGAGGACTAGATCTCCGTCCCTTCCCCCCCTTTCCCCCCACAACTTCCCCCCTTCCCACACCCTCTCTCCCCCCCCCCCCCGAGTTTTTTTTTTTTTTTTTTTTTTTTTATTTTTTATTATTTACGTATTTTATTTTATATATGTATATACATATTTCCATTGTAATTTAATCCTGGTTATTATTTTTATTATTGCTCTTACTATATGATTTATTCATACATCATGTGGCCGAGTAGGGACCGAAAAACCACATGATTACACCATCTACACCAATAAGCCTGAATGATCTACATTGTTTTATGTACATCCAATGTACACAAGTTGCCATTTTAAACCCATATTCTGTACTGTACATTTTGTATGCCTTTTCCAATAAAACTCAAGTTATAAAAAAAATAAATAAAACACTACCAAAACATTACCCAGACAGTATATAGTAGATAAAAGTTGTACTTACCCCTGCCAGGATGGAAGCCACCCTCGTTTCCTCGTCTTCAATGGGCACGACAGCAAAATTAAAAAACTGACTACTGACCTGTAACCCTTTAATCACCGTAGCGGTTATTAACCACTATGGTAATTAAGGGGTTAATCCCCTTAATTGCCTTAGCAGCTACCCGTTGAGGTAATGAAGCTGCTTTTATTTTATTCTAGTAACACAGTATTGAACCACATTCTTTTCAGCCCCGGGACCCACTGCTTCCCGTGTTACAGGTGCACATGGAGAGTGACTGATTCTGTCTATATATATATGCACCTGCTAAGGTTCTCTGTCAATTTAAAACGCTAACTGAGGTAGAGGACTGAAATAGACGTGTTCTGAGGTACGCAATGGAGACTGTTTAAAGTGAAACTAAAATTAGGCTTTATAACGCCTGTCCCTTTAACACAGCAAAAGCATTCAAAATAAGCAAAAGAAAACCTGCTCCACTTTGGAGAATATCTTCACATGTAATCTAGCCCTCTCTAACTGGGTGGTTAGCTAAGCTTTACTGATTACTGTAACCTCCTGCTGTCCGGCCTTCCTGCCTCTCACCTGTCTCCCCTACAATCTATCCTAAATGCTGCTGCCAGAATCACTCTACTCTTTCCTAGATCTGTCTCAGCATCTCCCCTCCTGAAATCCCTCTCCTGGCTTCCAATCAAATCCCGCATCTCACACTCCATTCTTCTCCTCACTTTTAAAGCTTTACACTCTTCTGCCCCTCCTTACATCTCAGCCCTAATTTCTCGCTATGCACCACCCCGACTCTTGCGTTCTGCTCAAGGATGTCTTCTTTCTACCCCCTTTTTATCTAAAGCCCTCTCCCGCCTTAAACCTTTTTCACTGACTGCCCCACACCTCTGGAATGCCCTTCCCCTCAGTACCCGACTAGCACCCTCTCTATCCACCTTTAAGACTCACCTTAAGACACACTTGCTTAAAGAAGCATACGAATAGCAATGTGAACATTCTGAACACATGATACATAAAGCTTGGCCCCCTGCAGACGCACTTACCAGAACTCCCTCCTACTGTCTCTGTACGTTCTCACTACCTACCAATTAGATTGTAAGCTCCTCGGAGCAGGGACTCCTCTTCCTTAATGTTATGTTTATGTCTAAAGCACTTATTCCCATGATCTGTTATTTATATTATCTGTTATTTATTCGATTACCACATGTATTACTACTGTGAAGCGCTATGTACATTAATGGCGCTATATAAATAAAGACATACATACATACATACATACAAATATATATACATTTATGCAGATATATAACAGTCCCATAAGAAAGTCTTATCTGTTTCTTGCAGTTGTAGAAAAGGCCTCTCTGCACCCTTGTGTGCTAAGGCAATGTCTGTCCAGGTATACAGGTCTGGTCCCCTTTGTCTTGCTGTCAGCATGCAGTCTCTTTGCAGCTCAAGACCTCTGTCCTTCCTGGGTCAGCCCCAATTGTGAGACTCAGGAAACCTCCTCTTGTGTCTCAGAACAGGCTTTTTCTGACAGAGTTCTGATTAGGCAGGTGGGGTTGGTTGATTGCAGGTGTGCAATTAACCAGCACACTGTTGGATTAGCGGCACGTTTCTTAACAGGGGTAAGTCCCTGTTAAAAGGACATAAGCAGTATTATTTAGATTCAGGGAGCATATACATTATGCATATTAAAATGGTCAGATTTGGATAAATGAGACCAGGGGCACAACCAGAAATTCATATTGGGGGGTGCAAAGTTTTTGCTTTGTAAATAAATAAATCAATGTGCAGCATACTGTATCTGCTATATTAATGTATTTATTATTGCAAACAAAAGAATAAACTGCTATTTGAACTTGCAAACAAGGGGGTTTGATACATACTCTTGCTTTCAAAGTGTTGTGTGATAGATGTTGATAGCTTCACCTCTTTGCAACTACTGTGCATGGGAGCCTCCCAGCTGCCACAAGATTCAATGAAGACAAGCTCTTTGGACAAGACAAGAAAAACACAGAGCGCACCAGAGGTAAGGATAGAGTGTATTACAACAGAATACGAATGATAAATGTAGAGTTACAATTCAGAAATCTGTAATTCAGTTGGTTGCTATAAAAACGTCTGTATTGCTCATTCACTCGTTGGTTGAGACGTTGGGAGCAGGACTGGCTTCCGACTGTTTGTCCCGCGCGCTGGGATCAGCGGTTTGTCGACGATGGTCTCTTACTTCTGGGTTCGCGTCTCCCATTTGTAGAAGCCAGACATAGCTGCCTGCCTGCATGTCTCCATTGTATTCAACCTCAGTGTACCGCCAAATTACAGAACTCATCAACTAAGTTCCTAAACCTCTGCGCGTTTTCTCATATGGGTGTAACTAACTTTAGTTCCCTTTTATTTTTTGATAGTATCTTAAAAACTCTTGTGTTTATAAATATAAAATAACAGAGGGCAGTGGTTGCAGGATGGAGACAGAGAAAGGGTAAGTGGGTACAATAGAGGGGTCAGAGAGAGAGAGAGGACAGTGGGTGCAAGAGAGAGGGTAAGTTGGTGCAAGAGAGGGGTTAGAGAGTGGGCAGTGGGTGCAGGAGAGGGGTTAAGTGGTGCAGGAGAGAGGTCAGAGAGAGGGCAGTGGGTACAGGGAGTGCAGGAAAGGGGGTAGTGTGTAGAGAGGGGCAGTGGGCCCAGAGAGAGAGATGGGGCAGTGGATGCAGGTCCTACCTTCAAGGGAGCAATTGCAGGTCACATGGTAGGCAGCCTCTACACTGATTGGCTGCTGTCTACCATATCACCTCCTTCTAGGGGCTCTAGGGGACTTGTGGTCCTGTTGCCTTCATAAGTTGAGAAAAAGGACCCACTGGGAGTCGGGGGCAGACTTTGCACTACGCTACAGAGGGGAAAACTTTGTGGTATATGTGGACCCAACTGTAGCGTGGTGCTAGCCGGGAAAAGGTTAACTTGTATTACGTGGGAAAGAAAGAATCCCATTGTTGCTGCACAATACCCTAAACAGTGTAAAATACTTTATTGGTGTCAGGAAATAGCCCTGAGATATATGTTCCTAATTCTCCCTCTCTTCCCAGTTCCTTTCTGTCCACCGAGTGTGCTGCTGTTTTCTGTCTGCTCTGGGGTTCCTCTGTCTGTCTGTCTCTTGTTACTCCTGGCCTCTATCCTTATAGTTTCCTGTTTCTCCTTGCCTTTGTTTTATGTGTCAGACTCCTATGCCCATGCTTCTGCCTCTGATCTGTTCCTGTACCAGTCCTGTTCTGTATTAGAGTCCCGTTCATATTAAAGGCCCTTGCTATTTAACTAGATTGCCCCAGTCTGTTTCCTGCTAGCAAGTCCCAGACCTGTCCCTGCTCCCTAGTCTCAGTTCCTGCTCCCCTGCCCAGTTCCTGCTCCCCTGTCCTGCTCCTGCCTTCCTGTTGCCAAACTCCACATGTGACCCCGACGTTCCTGGTTGCCGCCTGCCTCCGACCTCTGCGTGTGACAGAGCTCTGGTGACCCGATTGTCCCTCTGACTGCCCTCTGCTCCCTGTACTCACAGGTGCCTCGCCAGAGTCACCCGCGCTTCTCTGCAGCCAGCCGCAGCCTCCCCCTTCCCCGCAGCCACATCGAGGTAAGGGGAACAAAGGGTGACCTGGCTACAGCAGTAAAGTTCATATGATCCTTATAACCACAATAGCTAGTTTAAGTATACTTGACACAGTTAACACTGTAAGTGTGCTTAATGCGTATATCTCACAACAGTATCAACCTGATCTCAGCTAGATTGGTATAGGACTAGTGTCTCCATATGAGACATGCATTACACTGTGTACTTACAGTGTTAACTGTGTCAAGTATACGTAAACTAGCTATTGGAGTCATAAGGATCATATGAACATTACTAACATGTATTGAGCTGCATTCATTAAATAATATATAGAAAGTGTCCCAGTGTCACTCTTCCAAATAATAATCAGGTCATCAATAAACCTTTTGTAAAATATAATATTCCTAAAGTGACTGGTGCTTGAAAAAAAAAAAAAAATTGAGATTTCCACCGTGCCATGAATAAATTAGCATATGATGGTGCAAAACTCGTGCCCATAGCAGTGCCTACTTCTTGTAAATAAAATTTGTGATCAAACGTGAAAAAATTGTGAGTGAGTAAAAAAGAAATGGCATCCAAAATAAAAGAGATTTGAAAAATCTGCTACATATATTTCACCTAGTGAAATTTCTAACCCTATTATGAAAACTTCATCCTTTACGAAGGGCTCGTTTCAAGGTGGTGCTTGCAAAGCATGTAAACCCATGAAACCTAGCGTATTGTTTTTCTAGCTCTCCATATCAAAAATTCAAGATTAACAATTTAATTCATTGTAATACACAATTTGTCATTTTTCTCCTAACCTGCGGGTGTGGAATGAGGTAAGTGGGGAGAACCACTAGAGCTCTAAAAAACGAATTCTAGAACATTTAAGACTAATTAGGATCAAGAACTTAACTCACATTTTACTGAGTGTAAATATGGTGGAATTCATTTTTTTTCCTTTTTAGGGATAGAAAAAGTTATTAAGAAAGATAGAGGGGGAGATTCTGTTAACCTACTTGACCGCAGGGAGGCATTTTGGATTTTTACATTAAGAACTCGCCTTCCTGTTGGGATGAATGTAGAGTGGAATCTCAGCCACTTTCTAAAATAGTTTTCGAAATAGTCTTGCTTAACGTTTTCTCATTGAATTCTTTAATTAGATCCCAAGAACATATTTTGGAGTATTGATGTTTTCTATTCAATTTTATTTATATTTAGGTCATCCTTGATGTGGATTTTTTGGACCCTTCATAGGTATTGACTCCTTTTTGATAAGGAATAATAAGTATTTGGTTTTTGACTATACTTTTAAATTGAGTCTATGGTGTCTAAATGTCATAATTTGTTGGCAATTACGGACTCAACTGTCTATTAATTTGCTAAGTTCTATACAACGTCTATGAATTTTGTACATATTCATGATGCTGTTTCTATTTCTGCCTTCATTCTTCTATAGGTTAGAAATTTTATTTTATCCAATTAATATCTATGTATTATGAATATAGAATTATTATTTATTATTCATTCATTTTCATCTTCTCATTCTTTCCTTCCCCCTCCTTCCTTCCCCCCCTTCTCCCTCCCTTCCCCTCCCTCTCTCTCCCCGTCCATCCCTTCCCCTTCATTTTCCCTCGTCTCCCCTTTCCCCCTCCCAACTTCTCCTCCCTTTTCCTCTTTTTTTCCCCTTCTTTATTTATTTTTTTGTATCCTTTTGTTAACAATTATGCTTTATATACATAAATATTACTTTATAGTTTATATTATTTATAACTAGTGGGTCACTGGATTTCGGGCATAAGGATTTCTTTTAGATACACTTTGTATTTTACTCATTGTTTGTTTTTATTATTTGCTGGATTAATTCAGTTTATTGTTATGTGCATTTTTTGTTTCTGCAAGGGTAAATTCTGCAGTACTACAAGGGTTCCTACATATAGCTACTTTTATGGTTTATTTCTTTTTGGTTATCCTCCTTATATACCCGTCCATAGCAAGGTACAGCAGTTATTGCCCTTTGCACTTGCTCTTCGCTTGTAGCAGGCTTTACTTCTGTACTTGCTTGTGGAGGAGGAGACAGAAGGGGCAGTCAGGGGAATGGCCTGTAAAGCTTGGGAGGCGGAGACAGGGGGAACCTGATAAGAAGCGTCTGTGCACGCGCCCCGTGTAAGCTGGGGATGCGCACGCACAGGTTGCAACACAGGCGCGGCCCGCACGGAGCAGGGGAAGAACGCAGGAGGGGGACGGAGCCAAGAGGAGGGGAACGCACACGAGGCCTGTGCCCGCGCGATGGCCATCAAAGGCAGGGAGATGCATGCAAGCGCGTCCTCCGTGGGCTGAGGGGGTGCACGCACCGGACGCGTCACCAGGCGCATGGAACGCCGCGCCGCAGGCACCACGTGAGGAGGAGGCAACGGGACGGATGGCACCACCGGGGAAGGTAAAGGAGCTACCGCAGGGGAGAGGGAGCGGGGAGGATCAAGGCAAGGGTTAAGGGAGTGCGTGGGTATGCGGGATCTGCGGGGAACGCACTGCGGCAAGGGGAGAGAGGTAGAAGGTGAAGGAGAGGAGTGGGAAGGAGTAGAAAGGGTGACAGGAGATGGGAGAGAGGGACAAGGAGAGGAAGGAATCTCCTGAGTCATCACCGAAACTTCCCCTTACTTTCTTCAGGCTCAGATTGAGGCTTCTGGGCGAGGACGTACCGGCCGTGCCTACTCCGACGCCGAGGACAACAACACCCTTCCGGCACGACCAGATGTCGACGCACTTCCGGTGCGGGACCTGGACCTATAATTTAATCCCGCGAGACCAGCCAATGATGATGTCAGTACAAAGGCGACCGCTGGGGAGAACGAGGAACTGCCCATACCTGCTCCGGTGAGTACCGCTTTATCTGAGGAGAATGTGCAAAGGTACTTTAACCAAGTTAAGGGCTGGGGTCGCAGGAGTCCTGAGGACCCAGACATTTTTCAAACCCTCTCAGGGCTGGAGAGATTGGGTTGACTCTGAGGAGGGGTCAGATGGTGAGATAAGTGCCGTCTTTGGGATCTCTTTGGGGAGACTCCACTGCTTCATTTAAGACCGAGACTTTGGGGGTGTCTTCACAGATGACTTCAGAGACTGATTCGGCACAGGCTGTACCTGTTGTTAATACACTACCATTGTGGGACCCTATGTTCCAGGGCTACGTACCATTAATGCACAGGACCAGGTTCCTGCTTATCAATGGGGATATAGTAGACCATTGGTCGGCAGAGGGGGATTTCTCCCCAGAGGAGACTGCCAAGGCCATTAGGAGGAGGGAACAGGAGATAAAATTGGGAGTTATAAAGCCTACCGGGATGGTTATCAATTTCTATGAGACCTACTCAGGAGCCATTGTTCTGGGTGTTACCAGGTCAGGCCTGCGGCCGCAAGCTCACTAAGATTAGCTGGACTGAGAGGTTAATTGTCCAGAGTTACCGAAAACCTCATGGGTTTGTGTACCCCTATCCCTGAGCCCATCATGAGGGAGACTGAGGAAAATAGGGAGAAGTGGTTAGAGGAAGTTATAAGGGCATACATCACCTCTAAATGCCGGCATTCTATTTTCCAATCTGAAGACCGGATTACATACTGTACTTAATGGGAGAATGAACAGTGGGGCGTTCTATATACAAAGACAGGATAGAGTACCTGTTTGAGCGTAACCCCAAGAGAATGTTCTTGGTAACAGTCCCTGATATTACGGGCGCTCTTGTTAGAAAGCCTGACCCGTCACATTATTATTAGTGGGGTATGAGGTTCTCCATGTTGGGAGTAACCACCCTACTTCATCGCTGTAAGAAGGTGTATCAGATTAACTGAAATGAATTAACATGTTAATGTATTGTGTGCTGTGTTCCAGGTTATTCATCTGAAGGATGGTACCTCCAAATTCAACTCCAAGGGGGGATATTGGATTTCCACCAGAGGGAGAGTGTAGCCATGCCTGACTTGGCTACTAATCTGCTCTCCCTGACACACAAGCCCTGGTAACAGTGCAGGCAGTGTCAGGACCAATCCAGGGTTTCCCCACCAGCACCAGCTCACTTGAGTGACAGGGAGGAGGTGGGCTAAGGCCTGTATTCTGCCCAATAAGGCGCTCAGACCTTGGACCTTCCTCCTAGGTATTTAAGGTGCTGCAACACTAAATTTAGGCAGTGTCTCTCCCCTTGAGAGAGACTGGTATCACACAGAGGTGTACAGGACTCTGGCACCTGCTGTCCCTTCCCCTTGGGGAGTGATTACCATACCTCTGACTCTATTAGGGAGCCATGGAATTGTTCGGACTGCCCTTGGTGCCCTAAGCCAGGGGTGGAAGTCCAGGGACCATCCTAAGGCTGGAGGCCGATTTTACTGTGAAGGCATATACTGTTGTATGCTGTGTATGCAGAGGACGAATAAAGAGTGTTCCTGTTAAAATATACTCCTGCCTTGTGTGCAATTTATCCGGGGGAGTATTGTGAGTTCTCCTGCAGGGATTGTCACCACATCCCTGGAGCCTGCAAGACATGGAGGCACTGAAACCACAGTGAGAATGTACCAGCTAATACCCCAGAAGCCTGTCGGCGGACCCCTCAGTATGCTGTAAGCCAGCAGGTACCAGCACTGCACACCTGGTAGCAGGGCAAATCTCCCAGAGGGTGGGGGAAACACCGCTACACAAGTAAATGCCTTCATAAGTTGTAGCATTATATTAGGAGCTGTACTACAACGCCCTGTAGAGGTGGGAGGGAACCTCGCACGTGCCATCCTCCTCTGTTGCTCTGCTTCAATATATGAAATTCTTGGGGGGTGCAAATGCACCCTCCCATGTTGTGCTACTGAAGGAGACTTCTCTTTTAATCTATCAGCAATCATTTCTTTGGGTACGCTTTACCTACTATATAAAATATGTCTAACTCATGCAGTTCATCTACTTTTTTTTTTTTTACACCTACCAGAATAATATTAAGATTAATTTAGTCTAAAGGGCTCGTATATGTTTCACTTTATTTGGTAAAACAATGAAAGATAATTATGGTCAAGACAATGACCTAATTTGGCTCTTTAACGATAAAGTTATGTAAATGTTTCTATTACCTTGCCAAAAGCCACTTAGCTAATATCCTAATGAAGAAATTGTGTCTGCTGCATTGTCCATGTTCCATTATGTGCTGTAATGGTGATACTAAAAGCTTTAACAGATTCATTGCAGGCTTTTAAATTGAAGGAAAAGTAGGAGGATTTATTAAAATGTATGGACTAGCCTACTAAATTGTCTGGTCTGTCATCCATAAAATGCACCTGGGATTTGTAAAATGAAACTGAGGTAATGCAAGACTCCACACAGCCATAGCAAGAGATTAATGAATATTTCTTCAAATGTCACATACATCCTTGCTTAGGTTGTAAATATGTCTCCCCCTTCTGTGACAAAGTTATGCGGGTCTGCTTACACTGAACAGGTACTGTAAGTGCCTCTTACTTGTTTACTAAGTTAAGTTGGGAAAGGGGGCGATACTTTGGGACTTCAGTTACCATAATATACCCAAATACCATAATATATCCAATACCAACAATATATGGAATCAAGTTTATTTTATTCTGTAATTACCAATGGGAAGGCTTGAAAGGGCAGAAACATGTTGTTTTACCCTGTCCCTCAAATTGCTTAACATTTTCTCTCTTTTTAATAATTAAGAAAGTCTCTTGGTCTCCTACAAATTAGTGACCAAATCTGTATGTATACATGAGTACATATACAGTATACTATATTACACCTTTGTACGCTCGAGTAGAGGAACAACATTTAAGATAAGAGAATTTTACACCTGTAATTCAGATTGTCAATTACTTATTAAAATATTCATGCGGATTTATCTACACAGGTGAAACCACAAGATCTGGCAAACAAAAAACTATTGCGGAGAACTGCGTTAGGGAGGCCCTGATATTGGAGTGTAATTAAAATTCTCGGTTGCAAGACACTTTAAACTAATGAATCATAATGTGAACCAACTTAGGTTTCAGATCATTGATACAGTATCTGAGACTAGGAGGTGATAGGGTTTCACGTTTAACGATTATGACTGTGGATGGTATTATGATAAAATATTAACACATATTGGACGAAGCCTATGGTATAATTATTGACGTCCAAAATATCGAATGGATATCAGCATTTCTTCAGGGACGCTATATAATGAGCACATCTTCCTTTGTGGTTTCTATGAAAACACATTGAATGAGCTGAACTTCCAAAATGGGGCCCAGTATGGAAACAATCAAATCTTAACGGATTACTCGTCGCCAGAAATACCCTATAAATAGTTAGAAGCTGGAGTCTCTCCGTTAAGAGCTTTGAAGAAGGACCAGTAGGGTCTGAAATGTCTCATTGTTCAATTGGAGAGACCAAGCGCTGGGGGAAAAATATATACTATGACTGGGGGAACATTTATTGTGGAGAAAGTATGCATCAGGACTTTTAAATATCAGTCTTATGTTGAGAGATTAATCTCTTGCTCCTAGTAGGAATGTCACTGACAGATGGACATACAGAAGAAATGTGCAGATGAATAATTATGAGGAACCATGAATACTTTCCTAATGAGATTGATTAATACAAGACGTTGCTTTTTCTGTTTTTAATCTTTGTTTCTTCCCATTTTTTCTTTAGCCTTATTTGTTGACAATTTTTTATTTTTCCTGTGCATGATTCTCACATCTCATATTTTGTCCTTGGAAAGTCTTCATGGGAATGAAAGTACATTTTTAATGTGCACTTCAGTACAATAGAACATTTTTGTTATATAATAATCTATTTAAAGTCGTCTTTTTCATAATTATTTTACATGCCTAATAAATCATATTTTTTATACATTTTTAGTGCTGTTCTCTTTATAATCTATTCTTATATGTATACCGTATACTGTATAATGCATTCAAGTATAAAATAATATTAGAAAATGCAAAAGTGTGTGTTTCGTGCAGCTGTACCTATACTGTATATTGTTCTTGCACCAATTTGTAATATTCATATATATTTTATAACCTGAGAACAAAGGAGAAGTTGATCTACTAGTGGCCAGCTATAAAGGGAGTATATTTTTTTTTAATAATAATGTGTGAAATGGGTGCAATTGTGATTTAATTGTAATGTCAAAAGAAGTTGGAGGGCAAAGAAATGTCCATCGAAAGAAAATTACTTATATGCACACCACTACATATTCGTCGTCACAAGGTGAAGATGACGGAGATGAGGAGCAGGAGGAGAAGGTATGAGAAAAAGGTCATACCGTCACAAAAAAAGCCCTGGTAACATTTTAAACACAACTTTAGGAGTGTTAAGAATAAGATACATAACTATATTGATATGTTGTATTGAAGATGATATTTTTATAACATGTGGTGACATCACCCCCCGTCCCCAACCCCTCCCCCCCCCTATACACCTTCCCCTGGTTTATATGTTCGTGTGTCCGTTATTCCATGTTTTATGCTTCTTGTTATTAAAATGTATCCCTCTTTTATAATTTACTAGCTAAATGTACAATACAGTATTATCAATCTGTGTAAAGAGCTAACTATAGGTGACAATGTACTGTATCTGTTAAAATGGATATTTATGTGAAAATACAAATAGAGATTTAAAAAAAAATTAAATCTGTCACCTGGTTAACTACAACCAAATCAGATTGGGGATATGCCATGTGATGCCTCACATGCTACATCTCACAATCCGATTGTGTAGCTGTAGGCTTTTGCAGTTCAACCGCTCCTAAGAATAACAGTCTGGTCCTTCCTCTGTCAGCATAGTTGGATGCTCAGGAAAAACTCTGGTCAGTCCTCTTTCTCCTTATGTCAGCCCAATTGTGAGCGAAGGGAATCTCTCCCCTGTTTCCAACAGGAGGCCTTTTTTTAGAGCACTAATTTAGCCAGGTGGAGTCTGGTTAATTGCCTAACTGCACTTAACCATCTCCCTGCTGGATTTAGAGGCAGTTTCTCTTAACCAGGGATAAGTCCCTGTTACACTTGGTCTGTATCTCGGGAAGCAGGGGGTCCCTGAGGCTGAAATCTATGTGGTTCAGCTCAGAAGACCCCCTGCTGCCAAACACTAGTTTTAAAATTAATATTTAAACTACACGATCGCCTATAAGAGCCGTGTAAGGAGACGCAGCGTCTCCATGCAGCACTTCCAGACTGCAGTTTGAACAATTAGTTGCCAATCGATAGGACTTATAGGGTGATAGCACTTTTAAAAAAAATGCGTTTTTTTCTTCCTGAATACCGTTTTGACCCACATGTTTTATAGCGCGATAAAACAATGCAAAGACAATCGGAAATGCACTGATTTTATGGAAGTTTAGTGAATAGGCCCCTTTATCTTGACAAAGGTCCTTGTGTATATCAAAACGTCGATATTTGTTCATTAAATACTTTTTGAAGATCACTGGAGTGCCTTCTTTTTTTTTTTCTTCTGATATTTCCGGTTCTCTGAAGTTGCAGGACTGTTGTTGTTAAGCACCTGTGGCAATATATCTACAAATACCTTGAGTGCACTTTTTGTGGACAAAAGCCCTATTAGCCACATTTGGGTAATAGAACTATTGGCCATTAGAGGGGAGAGGTTACATATGTTTGGCGGTAGTTGCCCCAGAGAGGGTAGTTGGGCCCCTGGGAGCAGGGGGGGGGGGGAGCTGCTGGGGGTGGTGGTAGAGGTTAATCCCTTGTTTGCCTTAGCGGCTCAGTCATTTTGACTGCCACTGATTGAGCCATCTATTCTGAAGCCGGGATAACCTTAAACCTTGACCTGTTCGTGGCCCTTGAGGACTGGAGTTGGCCGCCCATGCTCTAGGCCATCGGATGTTAAAGCAAACAACCACATTTTACACGCCGACATGCTCCAGGTTAAATAAATGTGGCTGGAAACAAGGAGCCGGACAGGCTATTTTGCAATCCTTAACATGTTCATATCATAGCCCTTCTGTGAATTGTGCTCTTGACTATTACAGTACTGTATATATTTGGCTAGATGTACTTGCACTTTAGTGATGCAGACACATACGTGTACACATTTTCTCTGCCATTATCCCTTGGAATGGAAATCAACTTTTTCAAACCTAATTATGCGGGGTTTTCCTGAGGCCAGTTTCACATTTGTCATTTTTTTTTTTTAAACTTTTTTTTTGCATAAGGAATGCAATTTAGAATCATCTCTATCACAAGATCTTATTGAGTCATTTCATCACCTCTGGGACACATACAAATTATTCATTCCTTGATTCTCTTCTAAATTTTTAGGTGCACACAGGGATAGAGAAGTATTTCAATAGTACTAAAGTATAAAGCGTTCGACCAAGAAACAATAACTTGTATGGCATTAACTGCTTCTGAGCTTTGAAGGCTCCATGCCTGGTCAAGGAAAGCACATAAAGCAGTGAAACATAACAGCAGGCTTGCATGCTAATGGCTGTCAGTGACAAGGACTCATTGAATGTCACCGCTTCACACACTGCACACTGTTCACTTTCTTATCTGTGTGACCTCTCCTTTCACATAACTGATGGAACGCCTCTGAATTAGCATCTCTGCTTTAGGGCCATTGCCACCAGGAAGGCGCTCAGTAACATTTATACTAGAACAAAAGAAATGCTATTTAAGTGTGGTGAAGGTTACTTCTTTATTGAGGGGTTGCTTTGTAAAACATCAGGGCTTAGATAGCGCTCATTAATATCACGCCAGCTAAATGGGAAAGATAGGCTCCTAGTACAGCATCTCTTCATGTTTCTCAGCTAACATTTTTATTATTGGTGTGAATAAAAAGCAGTTGCTATTACTACAAGAAACTACATCTGTTGTAATGCCCAACTGCTATGGGGTCCTGCTTTCCCCCAAACATCTGTGCTCCTCCAGATGTAAATATGCACATAATCTCCGAGCATACTGTACTTACTGATGTAGATTAGTTTTAGGACCAGGTCTGGAAAATCATGGAACAAAATATAGCTCACTAATAATTAACTAAGACGATAGTGTTAGGAGAGAAGAAACACACCCCATCGCTCTAAAAAAAAAGCATGCTCAATTTATTCTTAGGCGTGGGACATAGTAGTGTGAGCAAGGCTGAGCCGTGCTGAGCCGCACTCACACTCGGCACTGAGCCCCTGCAGCCGCAATGAGAGCGGCTTTAGCAGAGCTCGCGCACGCTTCTGAACGCTTGCGGAAGCGTGTGTCTCACGAAGTTTTCAAATTTGGCGCTCGCCAGAGGGCAGGGCCGGTCACGTGAGCGGTTCGCCCAACGAGGGCGAACCAGCTCCGTGACGTCACTGGCCCGCCCCCAGACCCGCCCTCGAAACGCCCACGGACGGCGCGCTGTATAAGGCCAGGGAAAGCACCGCTTTCCCTGAGTCTCAGCGTGCCTTCGCACGGAAAAAATGACTATGTCCCAATACTGTATGCAGCGTGCAGAATGGTTTGGCAAAATCAAACAAGGCATGAAGAAGAAAAAAGAAAAAATATTCAAGTCGCAATGTGTGTGTGTGTGTATATATATATATGTATATATATTTTATATATATATGTATATATGTCACATCAATTAAAATGAAAAAAGAACATGAATTCTATATCTGAACAATGATACATAATTGCATGGATATAAGGGCAAACATTAGCAACAGCAGAAGTCAACTCCGTGTGACAACCAGAGATAATGAGCATATTTACAGAGAGTCTATAATAAAGCAATCCAACATCCCAGCATCTGAATGGAGAGTACGTCTGCATGTCGTCAGGGCTGGAGAATATATACTGTAGCCCCAGTCAACCAGCAGCGGCGGATATTGTCAAATAACGTGAGGCATTCTCAGAATCCCCAGAAACCCACCATATCTAGATAGTAGAGTATCACTTTCCTAGAGTAAACTTGCTATCAAATATAAAGTGGGTATATCCGTTGGGGACTGTGCAATGGGTATCGTATATACATTTTGGCACCACAATCAATGCTCGTTCTGCAATGCCCAAAGTCTTACTGTCCTGAACTAGGTTAAATTTATTTATTTATTTATAAAATATTTTACCAGGAAGTAATACATTGAGAGTTACCTCTCGTTTTCAAGTATGTCCTGGGCACAGAAATACGAGGCTATTTACAGGAAGACCATAATAGACCGATCCAACGTCCCAGTATCTAATTGGAGAGTGTGTCTACATGTCATCAGTGCAGGAGAGCATGTAGCTCCATTTAACCATCAACAGCGGATATTGCAAATAATGCGAAGTCATCTCAGAATCTCACCATATCTCGATAGTAGAGTATCAATCACTTTCCTAGAGTGAAATTGTTATTAATGTCCTGAATTGGGTTACATATCACAGTGTACTGCGCACAGTACCCTAGATACCAGACAAATTATAACTCCATAGAGATATATCCGTGGAGACTTTGTAAAGAGTCCCACTGTGGATTTGATAATAAGTATTGATCTTGTGCCACCATGCTGGGTGTGTGCTCACAGTGCAAAAGTGAGGAGTTTCATTAGGACATGTTTGAATAACCTCAATCCTTACTATCGCTATACTGGATTCTTATACGGAATCAACAAGCTGTATATAACCATGAAACCATGGTGAAACATGGATTGTAGCTTTATGATGCTCAAATCAGGCATACATGCAACAGTACAATTGCTCGCTTGCACAAAAGTGTGCATCTGGGTGTGCAGAATAAATCCACAGCCCAAGCCACTATCATAGACATTGGTAACAAGACAATTATCCACAAGAATAGCTATCACTGCGCCCCAACCAATAAATGGACATATCCTCGATGAGCCCATTGAATAAGTTGGAATTTCAAAAACTCTATTACAAGGCTAGTGGACAATTTAGCAAAAATGACAACGTTACTGCACATATCGGAGCTGACTTAACTCCGGTGGGGGTTGCGTCCTCTGGTTGCTTAGCAACACCCGCTGAAAGTTGTGGCCCTGTGGAACGCAGGTTCTTTTCACTTTCAGGTTAAATTAGCTTTATAATCTTGGGGTCATCGTTTCATGTCAGTTTACCTTGTCGATGATCCCTGTGAGGACCAAATCATTGGTTGTTCATATGGACTTCTAAATACACCTTTCTTGCTACTTACCTGCGTGGTGTTGTATTTTTCATCCAATCCAATTTTTCGTGATGATCGTCACGGTTGCAGTTCTGGCTGATGAACTTATTTATTAATTATCCTTATGCGTGCACATGCCAAAACATCCCTATAATCTATTATGTTTAGGTGTGCCACACATTATATATACAGTATATAAATATACAGATGTCACATCCCATACATCCACTACTTATGTGTAACGCCTTCTAAATGCATTAGTACAATGATTACATCCTGTATTGATAGTACACATACTCCCAAGGTGACCTCCTTTATCAAAATCATCCAGTAGCCTGACAGTGGTTATTTTTTCGATTCCATGTCAGTGGTGACTTCAAAGGCCTGAAGAACAATTAATCTTACATTTTGATAAAGGAGGCTTTTTTCAGATAGGAAGAATTGCAGCTTTGCTGCTTTGTACAGTATGTGTTGAAAACACAAAATACTTTACCTAAAGAAGTGAGTGGCAAGAACATGAAAGAATACAATGAAATAAATATGAATTAAATAATCAACTATTTTCCTTATTCATGTTACATACTGCCACTATTTTTCTAGATGACAGGTCACCCTGCAAATATTCAAGGTTAGCACCCAAAGCGACAAGACATTTATTTTGTGGATAAATAATAATGTTGAAATATTATAAAGGAAGACACATGGATAAATAAATCAAATTCAGGAAAATAACTGTGATAAATGTAATATGGAGCATTGCACTTCTGAAGAGGATATGTACAGTATGGCAGGTTACATAAAACAGCAATTAACCCTTTCAGTGCCCGATAAACCTGTAACATGCTGCTGCCCTTCCAACCCTAAAAGGTTGAAGCAAATCATATTGAGAAATAATTGGGGACAATAAACAAGGTCTTAATTTGGGGGGTTATCCCCCCTTTTTAGGAGGGATAAGGAAAATAGAAGAGGAGGTGGAGTATGTTTTATATGTAAAAAAAAACAGATTTAAAACCTATTAAAAGGGAAGATGTTTGGGGGGCGTGTCCAGGACGCCAACAGGAATGGCTGTGTAAGACAGGAGCTCCGTGGACCCTGATAACCAAACCTAGCTAAAAGCGCCTTTCCCCCCAACCCCCAGACCCCGCAAAATCCCAGTAACTGCTGCCGGAACAAGCAGGGATGAGTTCCAAACAAAAAACGCAACCCGCACAAGGGGTTACGAAGTTCTTCTCCCCCTCACAGAAACATGCTGAGGGGGCCGGCAAATCACACGATGGCGCCGGCACCTCAAACACACGAGGCACAAGGCCACAGGCCCAGGATCGCGATCAAGGAGAGGACTCGCCTAACCCTGAAGCTACCCTTACCCAAGGCATGATGAAAAACATGCTGGATAGCCTGCACGTGTCCATCCAGAGAGATCTGCGAGCAGCGGTAACGGAACTGCGCCAAGAAATCACTGGCCTAACCGAACGCACGACCGCTCTGGAAGTAAAAATGGGGGAAACACACCAGGCACAATCGGTCGCAGAGAACGAGATATTCAGGCTGGGACGGGAGATAAACACTCTAAAAGACACTCTGGAGGATCACGAAAATCGTGATAGGAGGCAGAATATCAGGCTAAGAGGCATCCCTGAGTCTGTCCTCCCCGGCCAGCTGCAGGCATATCTCACTGACCTGTTCACATCTCTCTGCGCCGATCTGGAAGTAAAAGACCTGGAGATGGACCGGGCCCACCGCACCTTAGGACCGCGTTCAGACGACCCAAACAGGACAAGAGACGTCATAGCACGTCTCCACCGGTACACGGTCAAAGAAAAGATCATGCAGGCCAGCAGAGCAAAAGAGCCTATAACATTCAGGGACGACCATCTCCAGGTCTATAATGACCTGTCAAAGATAACGGTAGACAAGCGACGAGACCTCCAACCACTAACCAGACTAATGCGGGACCAAGGGATTAAATATAAGTGGGGCTTCCCGTTTAAACTGATCGTGAACCGAAACGGGAAGTTCCTCACAATCAGGCACCCCACAGAGATGACCCGCCTAGCCAAAGCTGTGGGCCTCGACCCCCCCCCGGCGTGGGACTCAGACACATCCGAGACCCAGAGCAGGGACGCTGACGGTCCCACTGTGAGAGCATCGCAGCGCCTGGCAGGCCAACGGCTGCAGCAGAGATAAAAAGCTCAGGACTTACCTTTGTTCCCTTGTTCCCAGTTGTAAGTTCAGCCCTAATCAGACCCTACCCTGCAGTGCGGGCGACGGAGGCCCCGGAGACCCGAAGCCAGACGGACGGAATGGACATACGACCCCAAAGCACCAAACGCCCTTGAAGCAAGCTGTGCGGCCATCTTTGGAAGGATCCATCGGCTCCTGGGGGAGCAACAGAGGAGAGGCAGATGAAAGATGGCCGCCGACGCAGCCGGGATCCCCCCGGCTCCCCGGATCAGCTACCGGGCCCGGTCCTCGGGGCGGGGGGGTTTCGGTGGGCGTGTGGGGGGGGGGGGAGGCTGGAGGGGGTTGCGCCTGTCCCCCCCCCGTGTTGCGTCCCCACTTGGCCACTTCCCGGATCCCCCTCCTGCCCATGGGGGGGGGGAGTCCCTGGAGGCCTAAGGACGGAGGCCGCGGAGCTGTTGCCCGCGGAGGTAAAAGGCCGAAAGGCGGAGACTGAAAACTGATCCCCCCCGCAATCGTGAGTACAGCGCCCCACAAGCCCCGAAACCAGAGCTCTTAAAGAGACAGGCGCCTGGCATGGTTTGACAGACCCCCAAGGCCAATGAGCTGAGGGCCTATTCTGATCACACTGGCGGCCTACCTGCCACTAAACCAGAGCACAGACATGTCTAGCACAACAACTGCTACCGGAGCTAGCCCCCCTTGTGTTCCCGTGCTCCCCCCCATGTCCCTACTCCCTCCCCCTCCTCCCCCCCCCCCCCTTTTTTCCCCCCATACCCAATAGGAAACTATATTCGATAGGGAGCCTACCTAAGGTGTTAGGCTGGTGGACGCCGGGGCTGGCCTGGGAGCCGCAGCGGGGCCCACCCCTTACGGCAAAGCACACAAAATGACAGGTGAAGACTCGCTGTATGTGGAAGATCTATCAAAATGTAACAAGCATGTATACCGCTCTGCCTACCTCACAGTGTATAAGGAGGGAGAGGCTATATTAAAGAAGATGCAGGCACCCCCTCCCCACCTATCCCCCCCCCCTCCCCTCTCCCCTACTCCCCACCCCCCTCCCCTCTCCTCCCCCCCCCTTCCCCCCGGCACCTCCCCCCCCCCACCCCCCCCTTACCTGAAGAAGATGCATGTACCTCTGCCAATTACCAACTCCTCCCTCGAGCTGGCCTGAATCGAAGTCCAGATTATACACAATGTTGTAAACATGCGACACAAAAGCCTAAGAGAGGGGACGCGGCCCCCAAAAAGCAGCGAGAAAAGAATCCCCCCCCCCCTTTCTCCCCCCCCCACCCCCCTCTCCCCCTCCCCTTCTCCCCCCCCCTCTCCCCCCCCACCCCCTTCTCCCCCCCCCCCTCTCCCCCCCCCACCCCCTTCTCCCCCACCCCCTGCCCCCCCTCTCCTCCCCCCCCCCTCCCTGCCCCACCCTTCCCCTTCTCCTCCCTCCCCCTTCCGCCCCCCCCACCCTCCCTCCCCCTTCCGCCCGAGGCCCCCCTTACCACCTCACCTACTTCTCCAGCCTGTCCTGACGAAAGGCCTATAAGAAAACAACACGACCTAACCAGAGGGCCCAAGCCACATCAAGCCATCGATAGAGTGTCCACCTAGGAGGTCACAAGGTTGACAGAGAAGGAGATGGGTAATAGATACGACCCCTGGGGGGGCAATAGAGAGTGAACAATGAGAAGCCTCCAAGGCGGAGCATGAAACCGAACAGAAGGGAGCGTCCCTATTTGACCCGCATGGGTGGCGCGCGACCTCCCCCCGTCCCTCCCCACTTCCCCTCCCCCCTCCCCATTGCCGTTCCCCACCCCCCTACCCACCTCTCCTCCCCATTTCCCCCTCCTCCCTCCACTGCCCACCCTCCCTCACCATTCTGTCCCTCCCCTCCCTCCCACCACCTCCCCCCCTCCCTCCCTCCCACCTCCCCTGCCCCCCTCCCTCCCCCCCTTCCCCGAGCCCGCCCTCCCCCCACCCCACCGCACGCGACTCACAAGGTAGCCTAAGCACTCCGAGAAGGAAACACGAGGGCTGGCAACAGAGCTTAAAGAGGGAGACAAGAAAGCCTGCTCTACCTAACGCCCAAGGGCGACACTGACCGAGTGCCCCTGGCGAGGGCCCCGTCCTGCGAGCTCGCAGGAACAAAATAGCTCGTCACTGCATGATAGGGAAATGAAAATGTTATACATTAATGGTTGTTACAGTGTTTAAGATACCCAAGGGTATTGAAATGGTTCAGTATGGTTGTTTATTTCAGAGCCCAACATTGAGGACCAATGTCACAAGGTTCCTGAACAAGGTTTACCCATCCCTCCCACACGTCTTTAGTCCCCCTGAGGACTTTTCCACTCCCCCCCCCCCCTCCCTCCCCTATCAACCCTGTCCCCGCTCAAAGTTTTATAGGATAGATCGTAGAATTAGAACAAAAGGGTTGAGAGGGGCAAGGCGCATCACGTCAGCAACAAAAGGTCCGGACCTCCCTGTTGCGCACAAGCCACTGTTGCACCGGACCCACCCCAGTAGGGCACGTATTGCCCAAAATTCCGGTCACATTGAGACCTGGCAGCAACATGTTGGGACCCGACAGGGCCCAAATTCTATCTCTTCTTTATCTGCTGGCTCTGTCCCAGCAGATCTATCCCCCTCCCCCCCCTCTCCCCTCCCCCCTCCTTGACAGGCCTTGCCCACCCTCCAAACGAAGTCTAAAGAGCCCCCACCCCGCCCCTAGGGAAAACAAAAAACTAACTACGACAAACCCCCAACAACCACATGCAAGACCCCTCCCAGTGGGAAGGAGGAGGTCCCAAGACCCCACACAGCAAAAAACAAACAACCCACAATCACGACCACGGCCCCCATTAAGGTTCGGTCATTGAACGTCAAAGGGTTACAAAATAATAGAAAGCGCAGACTAGCCTTACAGGACTTAAAAAAATCAGGAGGAGACATCATATTCCTGCAGGAGACCCACTTCACATCACAAGACCCCCCAAATTTATTCAAAAAAGTGTTCCCAACATGCTTTTTTGCATCATTTAGTAGTAAGAAGAGGGGTGTAGCTGTCCTAATCAGGCAGGGCACCCCATTTAATCATACCAAAACGACAGAGGACCCAGAGGGTAGATTCCTAGTGGTATATGGCTCTTTAGCGGGCTCGGCTATTGCTCTGATCAATGTATACGCACCAAACGAGTACCAAACGGAATTCTTACAATCAGTTCTCGAGGGCGTTGACCCAGGATATCTGTCGTCGATGATAGTGGGAGGAGACCTAAACATGGTCTTAAATCCCACCGAGGACAGATCAACTACAAAGGGTCCCCCCTGTACAACCCACTCCCAAATCACAGGGAAAAGGTTCAGGGATATCCTAAGCGAGTTCTCCCTAGTAGATACTTGGAGATCCCAACATCAGGGCCAGCGAGACTACACCTTTTACTCAGCACCCCACCAGACCTACTCCCGGATTGACTACTTCTTGGTCACCAAAAACGTGATGGCGGCAACCATTGAATCAGACATTGGCTCAATCACGTGGTCCGACCATGCCCCAATCACCCTGACGCTCTCAATACCCTTTGAGAAAACAACAAATTACTCTTGGAGACTGAACGATTCCCTATTAAACCATCCCGAAATAGAGAGGGAAATAAGAACCTCACTTAAGGACTATTTCCTTCTCAACACAGGAACAGTCTCCTCTCCAGCAATCCTGTGGGAAGCCCATAAGGCAGCTATCAGAGGGAAATTCATTTCCATCGGATCCCACAGGAAAAAAGCCCGCCAAACCCTAATCAAGGAACTAACGGACAATATTAAAACAATAGAACAGGCCCACAAAACCAACCCCTCGAAAAAACTATACAAAACTTTATTAACAGCCAGAGCAAAACTTAAGCAAACTCAGCTGGAGGATGTTGAAAAGGCCCTCAAATGGACCAATCAACAATACTATGATAAGGGTAACAAGGCCGACAGGCTCTTGGCCAGCAAATTAAGAGGGGTACAAAAAAGATCACAAATAACGGCGATCAAGAGTAGGTCTGGTGAGATTCAGTATAGCGATAACAAAATCGCAACAGAATTTACAAATTATTATACCGCTCTTTATAACTTAAGATCCAAAAATGGGCGACCGGAGCCAATAGCTCCAGAACTCATTAAGCAATATCTAGACAAATGCCACCTCCCCACACTAAAAGAGGAGGAAAACACAGTCCTCAATTCCAAGATTACAAAAGAGGAACTGGAAGAGGCGGTCAAAACGCTGAAGGTCACAAAGTCTCCTGGCCCTGACGGGTTCACCAACGTCTATTACAAAAGGTTCTTGCCCATTCTTTCCACGCATCTCCTAAACACCTTTAACCACTTTATGGAAGGGAACCAAATCCCTCAATCAATGTCTCTCGCCAATCTAGCTATAATACATAAGGAAGGTAGAGACCCGATCCAATGTGGAAGCTATCGCCCAATCTCCCTACTCAACTGTGATCTCAAATTGTATAGTAAAATATTAGCAAATCGATTGAACCCCATCTTACCGAGATTAATCAACATAGACCAAGTAGGATTTGTCGCAGGCAGACAAGCCTCAGACAATACTCGGAAGATAATCGATATTATCGATCATGTCCACCTCACAGGGACCAAAGCACTACTGTTAAGCCTGGACGCAGAAAAGGCGTTCGATAGAATAAACTGCCAATTCCTGGACCAAACTATGCGAAAATTTGGCTTCAAAGACGCATATCTAGAGGGGGTCCGTAGATTATATCAAAACCCGTCAGCAACAATAAAATTACCAGGGGGCAATAACCAGAGATTCGAGATTATCAACGGAACTCGACAGGGATGCCCCCTATCTCCTCTCCTTTTTGCACTTACAATAGAGCCACTGGCCTCGGCTATAAGACTCAATAGAGACATCCAGGGAATAGAAATTGGAGACAGGCAGCACAAAATATCCCTATTCGCAGACGATGTCATCCTAACCCTTACCAATCCTCAAATCTCCCTCCCCAATCTACAAAAAGAACTCCGAGACTTTGGAAAAATCTCGGGATATAAAATAAATACTGATAAGTCAGAAGCCCTGAATCTAAGCCTGCCAGAGCCAGAGGTGCAACTCCTCAAACTAAATTTTAACTACCGTTGGAGCTCCTCTTGTATCAAATATTTGGGAGTCAAGATATCGAGGACCTACCAAACATTGTACCAGCATAACTATCCGGCGTTGTTCCAAAAAATAAAGCAAGACCTAGGGAAATGGGGAGGATACCAAATATCATGGATCGGGAGGATGATCTCAGTTAAAATGAATATTCTCCCTAGATTGTTATACTATTTCCAGACCCTCCCGGTCCACATCCCTGGCTCAGAATTGAAAAACATCCAAAAAATAATCTTCCAATTCATTTGGCAGGGTAAAAAACCCAGAGTCCCGAGAACAGTCCTCCTGGCTCCAAGGAGGAGAGGAGGAATGGGTGTCCCGGACATCACAAAGTACTACCTAGCCGCCCAATTGCGACAGGTGGTAGTCTGGAACGCGAGCCCACACCAATATGGCTGGCTAGACATAGAGACACAATATGCCGGGACGCCTTCACTGCCGGCCTGCCTTTGGTCACTGAGTAGAGAGGACATGCAGAATAGCAAATTCAAATTAGGCCCGATGAGACACACCTGGGAGACCTGGGCGAAATGCAAACTCAAATTTAAGCTCACCACACCCCAATCTCAACTAATACAAATTCACGAAAATCCAAAATTTCCTCCTGGATGTGAGCCCAGGCAATTCGACCAATTCAAAACCAAAAACATCAGGGCGGTAGCCGACCTCCTGAGCTTTGGGAAGTTCCTGAGCTATCAAAATCTTCAAACCAGATATGAAATGGTAGGATTAAATGTTTTTAAGTACCTACAAATTCGGCACTTTATCCAAACATTGTCCCCAACGTTGGAATTTCCCCCTCTCACAGGGTTTGAGCGGCTATGCAGAGAAGCAGGCCACCAACGAGGTCTAATAACATAAATTTGTATAGAACTGGAAAGGGCCACAGACCCCCCCACTCATGATTATATGCAGCATTGGGCTGCAGAATTGGATATAGTTATAGACCGAGAGGACTGGGAAAGTATTTGGGAAAATGCTCCAGGAATTTCCATATGTACTACAATCAAAGAAAATATATATAAAATACTGTTCCGCTGGTATCTTACTCCAGTTAGAATAAATCAAATCTACCCACTGGCATCCGACCTATGTTGGAGAGGCTGCGGTCAAAAGGGGGACATGGCCCACATATGGTGGTCATGTCCGGAAATTCAGAAATTCTGGGAAACAACACAAAAACTAATAGAGGAGGTCACAGACCTCACAATACCTACCCGCTGACCTACTTGTTGGCCAGGCCCTTAGACTACCTGGACCGGCCAACGAGAAAATTAGTCTCCTTCATCCTAACGGCGGCTAGATGTGCGGTGGCTGCGGCCTGGAAGAAGGTGTCTCCTCCCTCAAAACAAATAATAATACAAAGAGTACAAACAGTAAAGGACATGGAAAGACTGTCAGCCTTCCTGAAAAGGTCTTCCTTCACATTTAATAAAATCTGGGACCCATGGGAAACCCATATGACTCTTTTACGTCGAACTCACCCATAATAACCCAGAAGTAGATAAAATGCCACGACACAGCCAAGAGCCGACAAGGAGTAGGAGAGTAAGACCTGTCTTGGTCGTACCCCTTCCCCACCCCCCTCCCCTCCCCATCCCCTTTTTCTGTTTCTACACTCACGCCGCCCCGATGGACCAACTAAGGCCAGGGGGGACGTTGAGCCTTTCTTCTTTCCCTTCAGTTAAAAAAAGAAAAAAGATGTATTAGGCCCATACTCTGCATTACTGTATTGTCAACACTCTGTAAAAATATGATTGCCTAATAAAAAAAATTTTAAAAAAAAAAAAAAAAAAGGGAAGATGTTTATGAAGAGATTGATGAAAATATAGAGACTGTGTGCATTTAAATTTGCAGTGGAGGTAAAAGTATAACATTTTTTGTTTAGGGCTCTGCTACAAACTACAAAATATCTGCGAGATTAAGGAAGCTGAACTACTGTTCCAAGCAGACAAGGCAGCAAAACTAGGTCATGTTTTAATTATGGGCGATTTCAATTATCTAGACATCAACTGTAGTAAAGAAATTAGCAATAAAACGAAATGAACCATGTTTTAGGTATGCTAGGAAGGGGACATAGTAATATTAAACAATGTAGAAGTAATAACTAATATTCATGTGAGGTAGCATTTGGAAAACAGTGATCATAACATGGTCTCTTTTTAAATTATTTATCAAAAACAATATTATATCGGATCAACACAGACTCTTAAGTTTAGAATACAGATTTTTGTCAACTAAGGCAAAGTCTACATGGAATAAAGTTCTTGCAGGAAAACAATACGGAAGATAAATGGGCAAGATGAGTACACATTAGTGTGTACCCTTGGGTAATTAATATAAAAGAAACAAATCCATACCAATGTGGCTAAATAGATAGGGGAAGAAATAGAAAGAAAGGGGCAGGCATTTAGATAATAACTTTATTTCTCTCAATGGGACTCAATGCGCTTCACAATTACAGTATAGAGGGCGGTACGCAGTACATAGGATTGTTACAGACAATCCCTGCCTAGATGAGCTTAAAATCTATGTTTTTGGTGCTTGGGGCACAGTAAGATAAAGTGGCCTGCCCAAGGTCACAAGGAGCAGACACCTGATTTAAACTGGGTGTCATTGTTTACAGAGTCAGCGTCGTTACTCACTGAGCCGCTCCTTGAGCCCTAGATTGTTGAAGTCAGAATTATAAGAACAAAAGTTGGCAAAACTTAAAACATGAAAAAAACGATTGCAATGGAAAGTGAGATAAACCCTAAAAAGCGATTCAAGTACATTAATAACGGAGGTTTAAAAGGAGACTATAAGAACTTTTCAGTGTACATGAGCAGGGGATAAGGCAAAGGTATTGCCTCGGTATATACCAGGGAGGAAACAATTGCAAAAATATTACAAAAAGTGGAAGCTACAACCTCAATATTAACTAACATTTGGCTAACACATTAAGGTGTGTCAAGGTGTTATACTGTGTTATTAAAATAAAATTAAAGCCGTGCGATTGCCTGTTAGAGGTGCACAGAGAGAGGGATTGATTCTACCTGCTCTCACTGCGTGTCTCTTACAGACTGATGCGGTCCGGTAGGATTCCCACAGCGGGAGTACCATTCAGAAGCAGGGACCCCCCGTTTTGTTAATCCTGATTGGCCATTAGTCTGGTTGCGGGGATTCGAGAGGATGCGGGTACCAGGACCGAACCCTTAGTGGATTCCGTGCTGACTGTGCAATCAACCATCGTGCTACATCTGTATGTCCCCCCCCCCCTGTACCGCGCTGCAGAATATGTTGGCGCTTTACAAAAACTATAGTAATAAGAACTTATTAATGACCTTGAGGTTGGCATAGAGAGCTCCATCTCTGCTGAGGACACTAACTTGTGTAAGGTAGTAGAATCGGAACAGGGTGTCATTTCTCTACAGAAGGACTTGGATAGACTGGAAGCTTGGGCAGGTAAATGGCAGATTAGGTTTAATACAGATAAATATAAGGTTATGCATTTGGGAAACAAGAATAATCATACTACATATAAGTCAAATGTGCCAAAATTAGGTCAATGCTTGATGGGAAAGGATTTAGAAGTGCTTATAGATACAGTTGATAGCAGGTTTAGCAATATTTTTTTACGGTCAGGCAGTAGCTCCAAAGGATATTATTATGCACAACACAAGGTATGGATGGAAGGGAAGACAGCATAATGTTTCCACCATATAAATCCTTAGTAAGATCACACCTTTAATATGGAGTACGGTTGTGTGCACTGCTCCGTAAAAAAGACATTATGGAACTGGAAAAAGTGCAGAGAAGAGGCACCAAATTAATAAAGGGGATAGAAGGTCTGACATATGAGTAAAGTCTGTCCAAATTAGGTTCATTTTACATTACAAAAGTGGTGTTTAAGAGGGGATATGATAACTATTTACAACTATATTCAAGGTCAATTCATTGAACTTTAACCTTTCATCCAAGAGCAGTATAAATAACACAGGGTCAATCCTTGAGTTTGGAGGAAAGATTTCACAAGCAGCAGGGTTCTCTATAGTGAGAACAATTGACATGTGAAACGTACTACTACCGAGACTGATTGCTGGTACAATAGATATCTTAGAAAAGGATGGGGATATTTTTTAGAAAGTAAAAGTGTATAGGAATATACCAGATAAGTAAACATGGGAAGGATGTTGATCCAGGGAGAAATCTGATTGCCATTACTGGGGTCAGGAAGGAATATATAGTTTCCACTTATGAGACATAATTGGCTAATGTTTTACTGTGGGTTTTCTTAGTTTGCCTTCAATATAAATACAAATATAGGAGAAGTATGCCAGTCGACTACATTTAGCATGGGTTGAACATACTGTATGTCTTTTTTTCAACCTCATCTACTATGTAACAATGTACTTTAAGTTAACATCCCTAGGTGTATTTTGTTTTTCTTGGAGAGTGAAGTGAACGTATTGTTCAGTCACATTTGTCTCACATAATTGTATTAAACAGTTGAGTTCTATAATAAATCTGCCCTGAAGGAGATCTACAAAGTAAGTTATACTTTAATAACAAAGAACGTTAGATATTTACTTGATTACATTTTTTCTTTTTTGGTCCCTCTAATCAATTACATTACCATCTATTACAGTTGTACGAATGTCACGGTGGTCATCCAACGTCATATAAGGTGATGCTACAAACTGCTATGGCAGGCCATTAAACTCAGAATAGTTTGGGGGACGATTCTTAAGTCCGACTGCAAGACTCGAACAGCACCAAATTGTTTTTTTATAAACAGTCACTATAACCTATGCATAGTCTTTTTTCTTGTGTTTTCCTTATTAAAAATATGTAAGCATTGCTGGTATCTATCCCCCCATCTCATCTCTATGTACCTCTCTCCCTATATCCCTATCCCTTCTCTCTCTCCCTCTCCCATCCCTTTTCTCTTTCTCTCACCCCTTCCTCTCTCTCACCCACCAACCCTGTTCTCTCTCCCCAATGCCTTCACTCTCTCCCCCATCCCTTCTCTCTCTCGCCTCATCCCTTCTCTTTTTCTCCCCAAACCCTTCTCTCACCCCCATTCCTTCTCTTTTTTTCTCCCCAAACCTTTCTCTCTTACTGTTCGCAATCCTTTCTCGCATTTGAGTGGTAAAAACAAATATCCGTTCAAGTTAGGCAGAGAAAGAGATGCTGATGCAACTGTAAATATTTTGAGGTAAAGAAGGTTTTTTTTTTTACTATGTTATGGTGGTACAAAAAACAAAATAAGATTGGTAACTTAACTACATACAGTAATTTTTAGTTCAAGATTTGGCTTTGATTTCAATCAACATATTTATGCACGTGTATGCGATCACATTTTTAGCTGTCAATTTAATGCATGGCTCCACAAAACATTTGTATACTGCAGCATACAAGAGTTTATTTCTTAAACATATGCCAAGACTGAAAAACAAAAACGGAAAACACAGCAAAACCTAAATTGGTTGTCAGTGAATAACACTGATAGAAAAGTTCTGTTCTTCTTTCCCTCGGTCGATGAGTGGATTGATAATCAGAGTAACAAGAACAGATCAGCAACCCTGAGTACTTCTGTTCTTCCTGAAACCTGTATTAAGTGATGATTACTGAGTACTACTTTTCCCCTTTACCAGACTGATTACTACAGTAAATCCTCAATAGCACTGCAGCATTTTCTCATACATAGACTTGCAAGCTGTCTTAAGTCATTGTGATTCATTTGGGGAAGGAGGTGATCTCATGCGTTCAGGGAGTGAACAAAACCAGCTCTGTTCAGCAGTTACAGACTGTAGAAGCTTATTTTTACTTGTAGGGCTAATGACACTCATCTGTCTCACTGTATCCAATGCACTCTTAAAGATACAGCAAAAAGGGGAAGGGGAACAGGGGTGCTAATGTTATAAGCAGATCTGTAGTCCCAAGTTCATATGGCCCCATAACCAGCACATAATACTGTAGATGCCAGGTTCAAAGCAAGAAATGATGGCTGAAATTTGGATAAAGGCAAAATAATCTGTGGAAAACTAGGAAGAGATAAATAATTGAAGTCATGAATAATTTTGGTAATGAGTCATGGTAGTAGGTAGGCTCATAAAGAGTATGGAAATATGAATAAGAGCAATGGAGTGAAGATGAAATATATGGAACTCCTTAAGAGGCCAATTTCTTGGCTGAAAAAAATGTAAGATAGAAGTGATAGCTACTGTATAATGGTTAAAAATAGTGCAAGTTTTCATGGATACTAAGGTCCCTTTGGGTAAAGTTTTGCCTATTTTGAATAATTGGTTACCATTAAAAGTATTACTTCTTTTAGTTAGCTATGAAAAGTACCACTGACTTTCTTGTTCTGTCTACTCTACGGACCAACACGGTACCATCGTCAAACTTCTTGGCGGAATCACATCTACAGTACACTTATTATGGCACATACCAATTACTGGTTATACTAAAGCTACTACTGAAATGTAATATGATTCTAAGCACTTTAACAATTCATCACTGCAGTCTACAGTACAATGCAAACATGGTTAAACATTAAAGAAGCCATTCAAGTAGGCATTTTTTTTAACATAGAATTGAAGCAGGGGGTCTCTGGAGCTGAACCCCATTAATTTCAGTTCCAGGGACCACATGTTTAGAAGCGGGTGCCGGTATCTCTCTGCTTTTTAAAGCTCTCGAGTCACGTGGAAGTTGCCCAGGATGACGTCACGGCTGCCTATTGGCCCGCAGGATGCAGCAGCTTACGTATAAAAGCGGTTCTTACGTGATTCTTGCTAGCGAGCCAGAGCAGCTACCAGCAACCCTTATGGAGGTCTGTATCTCTGATAGCAGGGTGTCCCCAGAATCAATGGGGGTGAGTTCTCGAAACACCCTGCTTCAATCCTATGATTTAAAAAAAAAAAAAAAACAACAACAACAAGATGGGCCTGCTTGGATTGCCTCTTTAACATAAGTTTCCCATACTTGTATTCCAGAAAACTGACTGGTGTTTGAGAAAATAATTATACAAAACAAAGGTTACCTATCTCATGTAGACAAGACAGGTCGTGCAAGCAGCCGAGAGCAAGCCCCTGAAAACAGTCCCTCAAAGTCAATCATTTTAGAAAGTCCAAGACACGGATGAGGTTGCAGGGGATAAAAAGACCAAATAAGCAGTCAAACACTCATTTTAAAAAGTCTGCTTTCAGCAGAGTAGTAGACTCCTTTAAAGGTGCTGTCCTTATCAAGGTCTGTATTATTGAAGCAGCTGCACCACTCAGGCTAAGGCCCCGCTCCCTCAGTCAGCGCGCCCGCACTGCAGACAGGCGGGGCGCTGACAGACACAGACCGCGATATGCGGTCTGTAGGGAGCGGGAGCCGGAGTGGGAGGGGGGCGGGAGTGGGAGGGGGGCGGGCTCCGATCGTGGTGCCGTCCACACACACAAACACACACACACACACTTTAATAACACGCAGCTCCTTCCCTGCTCCCCGCCTAAGGCGCCTCCCACCTAGCTCCTTCCCTCCCCATTGGCTGACTCGCGTACCACGTGACGCGTCAACGCCGAAATTCACAAGATTCATGCAGCATCGTCCGGTTGACGCGTCACAGTACGTAGTCAGCCCTGTCGGAAGGAGGCAGCGGGGCAGGGACCACTCGGACAAGGGTCTGGTGGTTCGCGGCCGCGCACCCCGCCATCCGCAGCGAGTTTGCAGCCTTACTTGGCCACTTGAGATACAGTTTAAATCTAAAAACTGTGAGAGGCTCATAAAGTGATTTTTTGGGGTTCTGAACATGGCAGAAAGCCCTTTAAAACCTTTTTTTGGGGAATGCTTTACACTAGAAGATTGGGGGTCTTATGACGCTTCGAGCTCCTGGACCCCCCTTACACCTTTGCCAGTAAAATGTACTTTTCATTTCTTGAGAAAACTACAAGTACCTGGATATATCGGCGCGGCTTTCTATTGGTGACCCCAGACAGCCTTACTTGTTTTTTGCAAAGGCCAAGCAGGAGCCGGGGGTCCCAATTACATAGTAGCTACGTCAACAACAACAACAACAACAACAAAAATGCTTGTTCTGCTAGGGGAGATCCCGTCCTGTGAGCTATACTGATGAGGAACAGAAGGGGGATGTCTGCTCCCAATCCGTTCCATCATAAGCAACGAATCGACCACCGAAGCAGTCACGTAATCGCGAGTGCCAGCGCTGAAAGGGCTAGGGAGTTATTCTGTAGGAAAATTGGAGCATCCCTGGAAATGGGAGCAGCTCAGTTCAACTTCACAACGCTGCCCAGAGCTCTGCCCCCAAAAAACAAGAAGCACAAAATACAACTTAAAGCAGCAGTGTTTTCTTTTTTTAAATTATTATTATTGCAGGTTTGAAACATGGGCTGTTCGGAGCTGAACTGTGTTAATTTCAACCCCGGGGACCCCTTACTTTCAGAGATACTTACCTCCGTAGAGGGTGCCGGTATCTCCAGTTTAAATGTCCTGGTCACGCGGGCCCATAGGAAGACGCACTGGATGAAGTCACAGCTTCCTATCAGGCACACGGTTCCTCTGACTGCACAGATACCTGCATCCCTCACGGAGGTAAGTATCTCCCAAGACCCCCTGCTTCAATCCTGTAACAAAAAATACATTTAAAAAATGTTTCAAAAGGGAAACCCGCATTGCTGCTTTAATGAAAGTGAAACATAATTATAGCTTGTGGAAAACCATATAACTTCTGAAGAGGTTATGTTTGCTATAAAGAAGTTAAAATCCTCAAAGTCATCTGGTCCAGATGTATTTAACAATGTCTACAATAAACATTTTGCTACTATAATTGCTCCTTACCCCCAGAAAAACTTCAGTGAAGCATTAGCAAGAAATAAAGGAAAAAATGTAATAAACCTATGTAGCCCTCTTTTCCCCTAGTGTAAAGAGTCTACTGGTGCTGCCATTGCCTGTTGGCTCACGGAAGTACCAAGCCTCCGCCAAGGGGAGCCTGGGGTGATATAACAACAATCTAGGTGCAGCGCCTCCACCTACGAGGGATCCCCACGTAGTGGGAGCAGCCCCTCACAGGAACCAAAATACTAATACACACACACTGTATAAAATAACGATAACCTTTACTAATGACCATATCATGACGGTAATGAGAATAATAATGCTACTAGTTACAGCTACCCATCAGGCCTCACAGGGCCGTAACCTACCACCGTGTAACCCACACTGTGTCCCAAAGAGTCCCACATCCAACCCCAATGTGTGAGACAGTGCTGCCCACTAGTCTAGGTGTAAATGGTTGGTGCACTGGTGTATAGGTACCTGCCGGGTGCTTCAGCACCAAGGGCTCGCCGGCTGATAGATATACAGGATCGCTGATACAACGATGGTGTCTGCCTCCGCGATGAGTCCTCTACCGCGTGGGTGGTATCCAGTTGGAGTGTCCCACATGCAGATAGTCTCTATACACTTTCAGTGTGATCTGGTCCCAGATCACAGACAGTCAGAGCTGCGCAGTGTGCAGCTGTATCCCTAATGCTTACCCAGCTAATGGGGCAGTGTCCCTGTCTACGGGCCTGTCCCTGTAGCAGCCACAAACTTGCAAGGGAATCAGGGCCTAGCTGGGGCCTATCAGGGGGGGGGGGGGGTCTCTGGCCTAGTGCAGGGGCCACAGACTCCCTGCACATACACCCTCACCTGTGTGTCCCAGCTCCGACTAACGTGGTCCCTAGCGCGCGCAATGTATCAATCCTGGTTCAGGTAGGGTCCTGCTGCGCAATTGGCTGCTTGCCTGCACCTGACTCATAGCCCCAGTGTCTTATGGGGCTTGTAGTCCTGCAACCCTGTTCCTTTATTGGCCTCTGTTCACGCGCCTGTCACTGCACATACGCAACCTCGTCCATGGCCGCCGCAACTGCCGGCACTTACTGTGCATGCGCAGGTTTCCAACACCTTCACGCCAACTTTTTCTGGCGTGAGGATTTTGTGATAAAATCACCATTCTAGAGCGGCGATAGGTGTTCATAGCCTAATCACTGCTACTAGAATTGAGCGAGTTTATGAACATGCCGAAAAGCATCGATAAGTGACTCATCACCGCTGCCTCAGTGATTTTTTTTTATGAGCAATTTTTGGGGGGCGATTCAGTCTTTTATCACCGACTGATCACCGCTTACTGAATAGCAGTAGGCATTTTGGGTGATAAGTGCTTGATAAGTGGCTTATGAACGCTTACTGCATAGGCCCCTAAGTCTAATAACAAAGGAATCATTTAGTGGCATTTTTTTTTTATTATCGCAAAATGATTCCCGGCTGCTAACCCAATCAAGGTAAACTTCATTTCAGCAGGTACCTACTGTATAGTTAATGTTTATTATTTCTTATTGTCCTGTGGACTGAACTTGGTAAACTGTGTGACAGTGCCTAAAGGGTTAAATGAATGAAGCATGATGCTCTCTGTGAGTCAAGGCAATTACAAACTGGCAAAAGCCAGAAACAAGGTTCCCTTAACACTATGAAGAAAAATTGTGGGTGCATAAGTTCCTTAGTGAAAAGTAATAATATATACACACCTTTCTCTTATTTATGTCAGTCACAGACACTCGCCCCCTCTTCCGCAGAGAGTGAACTTCCGACTGCCACAGAAATATATTTACATCTATTCACTAATTGGAGAATTGGCCAGGAGCGCAGAACCTGAACGGAGAGGCCAGACTCCTCTGAACAAAACAGAGTAAGGTGAGCTGAAACCTACCCCTATAACGGTATGTATAGTAAAATAAAAGAATACAAACAGCGCACCAGGGATCAGTAAACAATAACTTTGTTTTCACAGTTGAAACATAAAATTGTACGTATAAAATATTACATCGTAAAATTCAAATGAAGGAAGAGATGATAAAAAACACTGAAGTCACATGAAAAGGTCTGGGATAAAAGACTGGCATGCTGCAGATGCACGCGTGTAATTCTCCGGAGAGGATCGGAGCCAGAGAATAGGAAACGTCTATACCAAAGCTGACCCAGCTGCCAACTGCTACAGTGAGCGGTACATTGTGTGACCTCTATATATTTCACTCAGAGCGTGCTTCATCAGGGGTCATGCCTATGAGTCATAGCCTTACATTAAATACCCCCCCCCCCCCCCGGCCAATCATCACGAGCCATATAATATATTCCATATCCGTTATAAAGTGCATGTAACATGTATGTAAACAACAAAATAATAATAAAGAAGTGCAAGAATGGATACCTCAGACCCTATGAACAAATAAGAAATTAAATATACTAAATAAAAATAGTGTCAATGTGTATTAAAATACAACTTATGTGATATATCTATATAAAAGCACAGTTGTGTAATTACCTGAAATTAATATTACCTGAATGTGTAAGTTAGATGAAAATAATATATAAACATTATATATGCTATATACAATATTTATATATCACATAGGAAGTATATCTAATAGATAAGAAGTATATTCAGTTAAATCTAAAGTCATCCATTAATATGTGGACATGTAAAAAATATATGTAAATACAGCTGAACCCCGTTATAACGCGGTCCTTGGGGTCCATGGAATGAGACAGCGTTATAACCGGGAATGCGTAAATTTCGCTGTGCGAGGACTTACTTACGGCATCTGCATTTCTCTCCTCTCTGTGGCTCTCTCTCTCCTTTCCCTGCCGTAGACTTTTGAGCGCAGAGGAGGGTCACCATGACACACGCATATCCCCCTACACCAGGGGAGCGCAAACTTTTCCAGCTGCACCCCCGTCTGGCCTGTGCCTCCCAGCCTACCTTCCAGTCGTGTCACGGGGTCACGTGACTGCAGGTCATGTGACCCGTGGCGTCATTTCATGCCAATGACGCCACATGACCCCATGCCATGGAGACGTGTCACAGCGTCTGAATCCCGGTACGTTTTTTGTTTTTTTGCAGAGGCCTCACGCGATCCCCAAGCATTAATTAAAATACCTGGGGGAAGAGAGCGGGACCTCTGCAACAGCCCGCGCCACCCCAGAAAAATCTCCTGCCCCCAAGGGGGACGCGCCCCCCAGTTTGCACACCGCTGCCCTACACCATGTGGAATTTTTTTCCCTTTAAACATACAATACTTTATTGCTAACAGACTGTGGGAATTGAGCATGAATACATTTTCTATAATACACATGCAGGAATCGAACTCAGGACCTTCCATTTGCTAGACCAATTCTTTACCTGCTACACCACAGCCCCCCACACCCCTGCCCCAAACCAGGGAGGTTGATACGCTGGCCATGTAGTGACTTCACATGAACATCCTATCAACTTCGCCGAAGATGCCGATTGGTTCTATGCCATGCGGCAGCAGAGAAGGAGTGGGGAAATCAGTACAAGCAGAAACAATGCTTGTAGGCTGGTACAGTATCCCAAAAAATGTACTGTACTGGCCAAACCGGTACAGTTGGAGGGTCAGTGACTGTTAGTGTGTGTTGTAGTGAGGTCTACGCACTTAGTTATGGTTGAATATTTGTATGCACGAGGAGTTACTGCCTTCACAGTTAAATTAAGGAAGATTGATAAATTAAGTTATAGTATTTTTTTAGCTATTCCTATTTATACCTTATTCCTAATTATTTATTTAATGGTTTATTATAGTTTCCTTACTGGGTGTTGGGACATGCTCAGACATAATTTAATCTCTCACACCATCATGATGAGAAGTATGGGAATGTAAAGGTTTTTTTTATATCCAGTTAGCAATACACGGCTATTTAATCCACGGAAGACAGGATTGCCACCGCCTGTGCCACACATGATTAACTCTTATGTTCTTTTAACTGCCCTGGAGCACTGGGGTTTGGTTGCTGTGGCAGAGATGCCCACAGGTGTGATTTACTGAATCTCAAAATTATTGACCAGAAGGCACTGCTGCCCTAATGTGGCACATTCTGCTTTTACTTGCAATACAATAAAGGTAAGGTTGCTTTCTAATGCACATTTGAAGTCCTGTGCATTGCCCACTGTTTGTTTCTAAACCAAAAGGAAGAAAAGAATGGACTTACCAGCTCCTGCTTTGTCCCCAACAGTCATTCAGCCAGAATTACATCAGTAAAAAAGCAAAGCAGCCAAAGGCAATGATTACATCCACTTTTCTGAACATGCTTTTAGCAGAATCTGCTCCATAAAAGCTGTGAAATGGGAAAACAGCTAAATGTTGCCTCTGAAACAGGAATTGCGGCTGGAAACACTAGTATGTTTGCCAAGGATACTTGGGCACCTGTGAACCAACACACCATGGAGTTTTATTTATGATTTTCTGTGAGATGTACATGATTTTTGCAAAGCCAGTCTACATTTTAAGACTGATTTCAGATTCATCCATAGCATATATTTTCCTCAGACCTTTTCCAGACCTCAACCAGATGTGTGCATTAAAGCAACTGTCCCACGGTCTAAAGTTTTATTTTTTGTTAAACCCCTCCACACCCTTTTGTCTTTTTCTTTTTATTCAGAAGTTGTTCCTGGCCCTTCCATGGCCAATAGGAAGCCGCAATGTAATCTGCATTTAAATACCAGGAAGTACCGTTACAGGTATGTACAGTACATTGGACACCAGGGGTTCAAATGAACAGGGTGCAGCTCAGGGGGGGCCCTGCTTCCCATCCTGTTACAAAAAAAGAAGGGGGGAGCAAAGGGTGAATGCTACTTTAAATGTATCATGTGCGACGGTGATAAAAATGAAAGAACATGAAAAATTAAACAAAATTGGTATCTTGTACGAGTCTCTACTATGTAGATTAATATTGGGTTATTAAATTGACAGCTGTAACCTAAGTCAAAGAAAAAATCAAAAAAATAAACCAGACTAGGTAGATTGTGCCCAGGTCTACACAGCTTGATCATAAGTACAGGCATACCCCGCATTAACGTACGCAATGGGACCGGAGCATGTATGTAAAGCGAAAATGTACTTAAAGTGAAGCACTACCTTTTCCCCACTTATCGATGCATGTACTGTACTGCAATCATCATATACGTGCATAACTGATGTAAATAACGCGTTTGTAACAGGCTCTATAGTCTCCCCGCTTGTGCACAGCTTCGGTACAGGTAGGGAGCCGGTATTGCTATTCAGGACGTGCTGACAGGCGCATGCGTGAGCTGCCGTTTGCCTATTGGGCGATATGTCCTTACTCGCGAGTGTACTTAAAGTGAGTGTCCTTAAACCGGGGTATGCCTGTACATATAAAGGAATATTTTGTTGCCCAAGTCTACGTAAAATGTGAGAACCATTGCCAGAGAATTTGAACGCGCCTAAATGAACAAGCACAAGCTGAAGTATTTGGGGCAATAGAGAATAAAAATTCTTTGTTACCCTGCCATTCACAGACACATGTTTGAAATGTCTCTGTGTCACTTTTACAGCAAAAAGAAATAAATACATCGGCATCCTTTTATACATAGCCCTCAATGTGCAGACCTGGCTGTGAGTTTGTCTGCTTTTTAGTGTACAATGTTGATATTTAACATTATACTTGCTGAGATTAATTGTTTGTACTGCACAGCACGCTCAGCGCCAGCGGGAACGCAGCCTTAGGCTGAGCTCAGACAGGATGCGATGCGACGTGCGTGCGCACGTTCGCCACTCTTTCGCTTTGGTGTGTGGGAGTTTTCAAACTGAAAACGACAACCGGCGGTGAAGTGTCGCCGCTGCACTTGAAGGAGACAACTGAAGTTGTAATTTCAAGCGGCAGGTGCGTCACATGTACTTCGCCAGCCAATCACAAACACTTTTTTTTTTTTTTTTTAAAGTCCCGCCTCCAATCGCGTCATTCTGTCTGCTGGGGATGAGCACTCATCGCCCAGCAGAGAGGCGCGGACGCGCGGTTTTGTAGCAGCCTGTCTGAGCTCAGCCTTAGGTCGAGCTCACGGCGCGTCGCTTAATGGACTCTTACCTGATTGCCTATGGTAGTTCCTCAAGTGCGCGCGGCATAGCGACATTTTGCCGCCACAAAAGAAATTACATTTTCATACTCCAGTAGCGTGATGTCAGTGTCACATGAGCTAGTTCAGCCAATCAGGGCAAACCAGCTCAGTGACCTGTCCGCCACGTCCCCCGCCACACCCCCCGAACACCGCGACCCATCTCCTGCAGCTGGCGCAGGCATCGCTGGGGCTGCAGGAGTGAGGAGTGGGGCTGCAAGGAAGTGCACGCCGAGCAGCCACCGTGAGCTCGGCCTTACACAATTTATACAGCCAAGCTTTGATAAAGATGTAGAAGTCCAGCAAACCCACTCATATCTTCTTAGAATGACTCAGATTTACATGGCACGAGCATCATTTTGTCTGTGCAAATGGCAGACATAAGTGATTTAGGCATTCTATTTAATAATTTATGTAATGCTCTTAACATACAGTAGGTAATTGCAACTAGAAAGTCGATTTTATAATGGAAAAAGACATTCAACTCACATATGCAATGGCTATTTTATGAGTGCATTTAGTTTATAAAATTTTATAGTCTAAAAAAGGCTACTGATTTAGCTCAGAATTGCAAGTTTTTTTCTTAGTTTCAGTGAACATTAGCAGACTGTCATCTAATCTTGTACTATGGCATGGTTGTTTTCAGATAAAAGAACTACAAATATACCACTATCAAAATCCACAGCAAAAAAAAAAAAGGAGGTACACCTGTTTCAGATATGCTTTTGTTCTTTCACAATTAACATATTTTAATCTCCTCTGAGATCATCCTTTTGTCAGGCATGGATTTTCACCATAAAGGATTTTATAACTCAAACAATAGGAGGGAGAAAGCATCCAGCCAGACACTATATAGTGTAATTACTCACAATGGGGATTTAATGTCTGGCACTAAGCAGATGACAGAGAAAGGACTGGAAGAACCTTCTCCAGATGGGCTATGTGGAAGACATGTTGCTGTTGACTTAACTGCTTGCAATAGACTCGCAAATCCTTTCCAGAAGTATATTTTACTTTAGTTACACAAAACATAACAAAATATTTACTCAAAAAGATCAAACATATGTGTAACTCTGCAATTCTCAATGACTAAAAATCCAAAATATAACTGATAATAAAAATAGAAGATCTATGTAGGGTACATTGGAACATTTTATCTACATCTACCTATCTGACTGGGCATTATAATGACATTAGCAGAGGACTGGTCCTGCCTTGTAGTGGCTCAGGGACACAGCTAGGCAGAGCAGCAAAGGCAGGTCCTTTGTAAGGGCTGTTATATTGTGGCCGCGTGCGCTACGCCGTGCGCGCCACTTATAAATGGCGGAGGTTAGTCAGCCCTTCTATACAAGGGCCGCGCGCGCGCACGGCAGGGAGCGTGCATCCGGCCGACAGCGGGGAAGACGGGGAAAATAATCTTTTCGCGCCGCTACCAGCACTGAAATGTATGTATGTATGTGTGTGTATGTATGCATGTGTATGCATGTATATATGTGTGTGTATGAGTGTATGTATATATGTGTGTGTGTATGTATGTGTGTGTATGTATGCATGTGTATGTATGTATATATGTGTGTGTATGTGTGTGTGTATGTGTGTGTATGTATGCATGTGTATGTATGTATATATGTGTGTGTGTATGTATGTGTGTGTATGTATGCATGTGTATGTATGTATATATGTGTGTGTATGAGTGTATGTATGCATGTGTATGTATGTATATATGTGTATGTGTGTATGTATGTGTGTGTCTGCAGGTGTCTGCACAATGTTAATACATATTTTATTTTTACGAAAGTGTTTTTTTTTAAATAAATAATAAATTACACATACATACATATACTGTACATACACATACATACACACAAACACACATAAACACACAGTACCTTCACTCACAGCATACACAGCATACACACGAAAAGCATGCGGCACGTGCACGGCCGCAAACAGTATAGAACGGCCCTTATGAGCAACATACTGTAGGCCCAGATCCACTAATCTCCATTAGCTTATTTCACGTGATGTTAACCCAGGAAAATAACAACCGTTTCTGTTGTAGGTAACGTCACTTTACATTTAACGGAGCTTAGTGAATTAAGGCCTTTGTCCACAGAGTTAAAGTTCAGATGCAAAGCAAAAAATAGTGTGGTGCTAAGTACAATAAACAGATAGATGAAAAAATATGCAAGTTCCAATATAGGTTACCCTTAAGCATATAGGTGTAGAAAGGTAGGTACAGAGAACGCTTGCCTGGAAAACCTCACAAGTCACAGTAGTAAAGGTTTACCACATCCAGTGTCCCGAAATAACAGTGTAAAATAATCTCACCCTAACTCCAGCCATCAGGAAATAGGAGGGGTACTGTGTAGTTATTATAGGACTCACTTTAAAAGTGCAGCACCCTGACGTAATCCTCTGCATCCTCCGGTCCAGTGTGTGCCATCCGTTTGTCGAAATTGCAAGAGAAAATCGGAGCACTAGCAAATGGAACAATCAGAAAAAATATTCGGAGAGTGCGTTTCCCATAAAAAAAAATATATGATTATTTATTGGTCATGAAGACAAAAAAAAAGAGGTGTCACTCCACCTATGCATGCCCTGATAAAGCGCTAAGGCGCGAAACGCATAGGTGGGGTGACAACTCCGTTTTTTTTGTTTTTTTTTCATAACCAATAAATAATAATATATTATTCTCTCCGAATATTTTTTCTGATTGTTCCGTTTGTTAGAGCTCCGATTTTCTCCTTCCATTTCTTAAAGTTCAGATGGCAAGAAGAAAAGCATGGACAGCATGGACAGCATATCCCCCCGTCTGCTTTCTCCCCCTGCCCAAGAACCTGCCACAACCTTCCCTACTGTATTTATTGCCTCAACAATTCCCTTTAGAGCAGGGCTTTTAAACTGGCCCGTGAAGGACACTCATACTAGTAGCTCTGGTAGCTATGTGCAGATTTTCACAATGAAACTCACATGTAAGCTAAAGTCATGGAAAGATATATAGGATGCAGATGTTATAAATGCTTGCAAAATGTTGAAACAGAAGAACACTCAAGTCTTTAAATGTATCTAAAAGTACATCGCAGTAAGCTTGTAAATGTTTTCTGACCTGGCCCCTTGACAAAACTATCTGAATAGCCCTGTTTTTGAGTATCATAGTTTAATCAAAGTAAAAAGAAATACATTACCCAATACCTAAAATTATTTTTTTTTTTCTTAGATAAATCCATTTTGCACCAGGAAAATGTTGGTACATCACACACAAAATAATTATTAAAAAACTGTCTACAACCTGGGATTGTGGGGGTGGCCATAGACCTCATCCACTATTCCTTCAAATATGGCCCATTCTCCATCTTCCCCAATTAACACTATCTCAGTTTAATGCATAAACCTTTATAGGAAACGTGCACAATAAAATGGGTTTTACTTATCACATTTTTAACAATCCAAAACTGCAGTTGTAGTACAAAAACAGCAACTCCTTTACCAAAGATCAAAATCCAAATGAAAGCAATAGGATTTTTTTACTTTAGCTACGCCTGTGCTTTTTTATTTTTTTATAACACTTTCACAACCGTTTTAAGAGACGAGAGATCTTAGTAATTACATTTTCTTAAACTCAGAGCTGTAGATACAATTTTGCAGGCAAAAAGAGTCCCTGCCCAGAAGAGCAAACAATAACTTATGTTATGTCTGAGGCATATGGAGATTAAATGGACTGCCCAAAGTCACAAAAACAGCTGGCAATGGGAATTCAGCAGAATTTACTTGCTTCAAAAGCAGTGTTGTGAACAGTCAGCTACTCTCTTGATATAGAACATGCATAAAATACTTGCACCTCTGCAGAGACTCAACTACCGTACTAAAGTAGGTTTATTATGTTACTTGTCTTGTTTAAATCAGTGATTGCAGATAAATAAATGAAGGACTAGCATGAAACAACTAGAGAAATAACATGGGGTGGGGGGTGGGGGGTGGGGGGGACAACAACGATATCATAGACTGTGGCTTTAAGTAGTAGACGAAATACAGAAATACAAAAATATAAAGTACTGTATGTCAGTTGACCTTTACACAGATGTATCTGAATAAGATGCAGTTCTCGCGCAATTAATTTTGGCCATGAGAAAGGTAGACAGGATAGAGCCTTTTTTTGTGTGTGTGAAAAATTATCATTCCCATCCCACATCAACAATGCTACATTACACATGCTATCAATTTTAACTATCCCAGTAAAAATGTTCTCTCCTATTTCAGATGCAGTATTAATAATTAATACAGGTATCTATCATAATTAAACCCTCTGAGGAAATTTAGATGCCCAACATCACATGAATTTCACACAATGCCTGAAGCATTATTAATGTCCAGAGATACTACTGTAATTTGATTAAATTCAATCTAATTACTTTTTTTTTTTCCATAAAGACTGAACACCAGCTATATTTTTGGCTACAATGTTGGAGCTAATGCTACAGTAGGTACTCCTGAATAATAATGATTAGCATACTGCACCATTTGGTATCATCCATATGATTGCCAGAGGCGGACTGGCCAGTGGGAAAGGGGGAAATTGTCTCCCGGGCCATCAAATTTGGGCCCGTAGCAGAAAGGAAAAGAGTAGGGACACAGTGTGCAGCTCACTGCATATTCCTGCCACCAGATGGCGCTACATAGATTACATAGCTCCTCCCGGGGCATTCTAGCTCTTCTTCAGCGTCGGTTTATGTATGTACTGTATATCTATTGTATGTATAGTGCATACACATTGTGTAATTATAGTGTGTGTGTATGGTTTGTGAGTGTGTATATGGTAAATATTGTATGTGTGCATGGGCGTCCGCAGAAATTTTTTCAGGGTTGGGCATAATTTTAACGGCCAGTGCCCGGCGTAAAAGTGGTGGTGAGTGCACTGTGGCGAGCAAGTCCGACCAGCATAAAGGGGGTTCTCCCCCCCGAGAAAATTTTGAAAAAAAAGAACAAATATATTTTTTATATTTTCAACAAAAGACATGTGTCTGCCTGCCTGGGTGGGTGAGTGGGTGAATGACAGTAGAATGACAGTGGGTGAGTGGGTGAATAACAGTGGGTGGGTGAATGACGGTGGGTTGGTGGGATAATGACGGTAGGTGGGTGGATGAATGATGGTGGGTGGGTGGGTGAATGACAGTGAGTGAGTGGGTGGGTGGGTGGGTGAATGACAGTGGGTGAATGACAGTGGGTGGGTGGGTGAATGTTGAATGTGGGTGGGTGAATGACGGTGGGTGGGTGAATGACGGTAGGAGAGAGTGACTGGGTGACAGTGACTGGGTGGGTGACAGTGACTGGGTGGGTAGGAGACAATGACCGGGTGGGTGGGAGACAGTTACTGGGTGGGTGGGAGACAGTGGGTGGGTGGGAGACAGTGACTGAGTGAGTGACAGTGACTGGGTGGGACAGTGACTTGACAGTGACTGGGTGGGTGACAGTGACTTGGTGAGTGACAGTCAGTGACTGGGTGGGTGACAGTCAGTGACTGGGTGGGTGACAGTGACAGTGGGTGACGGTGACAGTGGGTGACGGTGACAGTGGGTAATGGTGACAGTGGGTGACGGTGACAGTGGGTGACGGTGACAGTGGGTGATGGTGACAGTGACAGTGGGTGACAGTGACAGTGGTTGACAGTGACTGGGTGGGGTGACTTACCTTGACCGGGTGGGTGCAGCTTGTCGCCGGACGCTTCCCCCTTCTGCCCCCGACATCCTCTTCTGCCCCCGATATACCCGCGGCAGCTGCCAGGGAAGGGAGGTGGGCTTGGGGAGGGGGCGTGGGAGGAGGGCTCGGGGGGGGGGCACGGGAGGTGGGCCGTGGGGCGCGTGGGAGGTGGGTGCGCGGGAAGCTGGTCAAGGGGGGAAAGCGGGCCACAGGAGGAGCTGGTACTTCCCCCTCCGTCCCACATTGGGAGCCGGAGGCGGAGCGGGCCGCAGAGGAGCTGGTACTTCCCCCTCCGTCCCACGTTGGGACCGGGAGGGGGAGCGGGCCGCAGAGGAGCTTGGCTTGTACTTCCCCCTCCATCCCACGTTGGGACCGGGAGGGGGAGCGGGCCGCAGAGGAGCTTGGCTTGTACTTCCCCCTCCGTCCCACGTTGGGAGCGGGGGGAAGCGGGCCCTGCTTGTCCTGCGCATGCGCGCCGGGACAGCGGGGAATCAGCGCCATTTTTTAAAACTTTTTTTTTAAATGTACTTAATTAACTGGTGCCCGGCCGCGCGGGGGCCCGGCCTGACCCACGGGGCCCGGGACGCAGTACCCTTTGTGCCCTCCCTGTTGGCAGCCCTGGATCCAGGGGGGGGAAAGCGCCCCCCCCTTGCCCCCTCCTGCGGACGCCCATGTATGTGTGTGTATTTGGACGAGGGGGTTTTAACCTCAAACTGCTCACACATATACCATGTGAGTGGAAGGAAGAGATTTAATTCAATTTCCTTCCTTGTTGGGATCTATTATTGCCAGTGTTGCACTATAGTCCCTTTTTCTTTTGTATAAACCAGGGAGTATTTGCACTCTGTATCCTGTGTTTGTATTTGATGCATGCATGTATGGTGTGTGTACATATGTTTCCCGTGTGATGTGTGTTGTGCATGTATGTTGTGTGTTTATATGGTGCCTGCATGGTGTATGTTAATGGTGCATATATGTTGTGTGTGTATGGTGCAGTGCATGTATGATATATATGAATGGGACATGTATATGTGTGTTCATACATGGTGTGCATCTAGTACTGTATGCATGTGTGTCTGGTATGTGTATATGTGTGCACGTTTGTATGTACAGTATTTGATGTGTGTATGGTGCGTGCATCTAGTGTGTGTGCACGCCTGTATGGGGTGTGTCATTCCTGGGCCAGTTTGTTGGACTTGCACTTTGGGCTAAAATTTGCAGATCATTGCTGCTCTTTCCTGATGAAAATAAGACTGTAATAAATCAACATCAGTCAATCATTGCATGTAAATGACTTGTAGCATCGATGGTTTTAAAATGATTAGTGTTTTGCCAGTGCTTACATTAATGTTTCTGAAGTCATTAAGTCAGCATATTTGTATGCACATGAGGAACAACATGTGTACTCATTAAGCATGGCGTCACATCTGCTGTTTCCATTTTGTGGTTGAACAGAATGCTTCAGTATGTCTTTCCTAAAATTTCCGCAAACACATCTGGAAGCGAGTATTAGTTGATCCCATAAATGGTATAAAATATGGGTGTAGTAATAAGTTCTCAGTGCTGACATTTTACTTGCACCAGATCCAGGGTACCTGTCTCTATTAATAAAAGCCGTTGTGATCAATAGGACCATATTGTACAGTATTTCTATATATGCTTAATTCTTCAATACAACACTCGAGAAACACTTTTCTGCTTAGAAAGGAAGCATCATTCAGTGGGCGGCACAATTTCAAAGTACTGATAGCACATTCTGTTTAGTCTTGGTTTATATCATCACTTTACTTTATTGCATTATCACAATTTGTCATTGAGTACATGTGTTTCGATGGTACTTTGGGTAAAATAACTAATGACTTCTTTAAAATGGTCAGTAGATAAAACTGTCTGTAATTCACTTCTGTAACAAAAAACAGTGTAGCATCAAACCCTGTACGCCATATATATTTAACCCCTCTTATTTTTAGGCCCCAGACTTATACCTGGTGCTGAGGTTGAGGCCTAAGAACTACATAATGTGCCACATGTGGCCTACGGTCAGACGGCAGGAAATAAGGACAGTGTGAGGTACAATTGCTTTTATACAGTCACTGTCCACTCTTAATAACCCTGTGATCCTCAGCAAAGGATCACTACACTTAGCATACAGCATACATATAATATTACACTTAACAGTAACGCTGTGTGGGTGCATATCAATGTCAGTAGAGTGTGAATCACCCAATCCTGGGTATATTGGCCCTTGTGATGGTGCCGGCACACCGTGGAAGCTCTTAGTGCACTAAAGTGTTGCAGGCCTGTACTTCACAAAAGGTTCTTCGGTACCACTGTAAATGTAACCGTTGAGGGTCCCCTCCGATGGTGCTCGATTCTGTCTGCAACTTCCCGAGTTGGATCCGCTGGTCCTCTCGCCACATGTATGGCAATCACTCGCGCAACTCTCGATCGCGCCTGAAAGCATTCAGGCTCATGCAGTTCTGACCTCAACTATCATGGCTGCCCCCCTTTTTAAAGGGCCCTCTCTGCCTTAGTCCCACCTCTTCCACAGCCTTTGTTACTGGCTACTCTTATGTCCATTCACAGTCACATGTCCATAGCACATTGGAGAGGAACCTTCCAGGGGCAGTGCGAGTGTCTTGATTGCATTACGCAGGGGGCTACACAAGTGTAGCATGGCTGGTTCTGGCTATACTTCTGCCCCCCTGTTATGCAAGTCGTGGTAGCTGCAGCTATCATCTTGGGTTTTCCCCATCCTTAGGCAGCCTCCCTGAGTGACAGGGGTGGAGGTGGAACTTGGTCTGTGTGCAGCCAATCTGGGTGCAGACCTTGTGCCCTCTCACTCTGCACTAGGGAGGAAGCCATTCCAAATTATAGGGAGTCTGAGTCTCTCCCCCTTGGGATAGAGACATACCCTTGAGCCCCTTAAGGGGGCTGACTGCAGTTAGAGATTTGCTGATTGCAAGGCCTCAATTCTGAGAGAAGTTCAGGCACCATTCAGAGGTCTAGGACCTGTGCTATAATAGAATGCATTTGCTGTAACTCCATCTGCAGTGGATGCTATATTAAAATGGACCCTGTTCTATATACCCCTGCCTGAGTCTACAGTCTATTGGGTAGGGGTATGCTGATGACTTTCACTGTGTGCTGTGAATCGAGGCGCTAGCACCAGAGAAGAACACAGCCTGATGACATCCCAAAAGCCTGTCCTGTTTCCCCATACCAATGCGGATCCTCAGCCTCTCCTGGAACCTAACAGGTATGAAGCACTACACCCCCGGTAGCAAAGGCCAGATCTCCCAGAGGGGGGTGTCGTGGAAGCAGCGCTACACATATTTACTGTATTGTACCAACATTTAAAAATAATCTGTATACGTGGCTGTATGAATGCCATGATCCCTGTATACCAGAGGTGGGCAACTCCAGTCCTCAAAGGCCACCTGTTACAGGTCTTAAAGATATCCTTGCTTCAGCACAGGTGGTGCAGTCTTCGACTGAGCCACTTGTGCTGAAGCAGGGATATCCTGAAAACCTGTCCTGTTGATAGTCCTTGAGGACTGGAGGTACCCACCCCGGCTGTATACTGTATTTCTTTAGCAGAAGGTTTGTGGATCAATGTGAACAATAAATCAACAAAAAGATTCAGGAAGATAGAAGTGGTTACAGCCATAGCTCGATGATTAGATAGAAAAACAAGTACCTATCTGTTCAGGGAGACAACTTTACGTTAACATTATTTTTCATTATTACCCAATAAGCAGCTGGTATTTAAAGCAGCACTTACTTTGTTTATTTTATTTAAATGTTGATAGTCTTTCATTAAATAAATGTCAAATATGGTAGCAAGAAGGTTGAACTGCCCCTATAAATAGTCCTGGATGACCACTGCTCACTAAACTACAGTATGCTTATGCACACTAACCAATGCACTCACATTTACTCCTACTGTTTATTAGTCTTCCACGTGCCAATTCGATTGTAAGCTCTTCGGAACAGGGACTCCTACCTTCTAATGTTAGATTTATGGATGCACGTGTCCAATCTCCATTGTAATTGTATTGCAATGTTGTAAAAATTGTAAAGAGTCTACTATCGACTTGGTTGGCACTATAAAAATATACATACTGTACATACCAATTTACATTTCTTGTATGCCGGGCCGGTGGCCTGGCTGGCCAATGCCTGACATTCAGCCAGTCCGGAAGTCATACCCAACTTTCGCATCCATCTGCTGGGGCCTGAGCTCCCCTACGCTGGGGAGGCCCTCCCTAACCACCCCTCCTCCACCCTTTCCCGATTAGCTGGCTGACCAATTCCGGAAGTTTGACCCGGCCGGAAGTCATGCCCAAATTCCGTCTCGGGCCTCTAGGGTGCCATGTGCCACGGGGTCCAAGCACCCCTTCACTGCAGACCTTCCATATCCTCTCCCCCCAACTAGGTAACATTCAGCACCCCTCAGACGGGCCTGTCTGTATTAATATGTAAAACACGACAGGCAGAAATGTGCAGCATTTATCACACCTTTTATATTTGGTAATCCAAAGGGGACTTTCTGGTTAGCATGTTAAAAACTCAGTTTCCTTTTCTCTAAACAAAACAAAAATCACAAATTGTAATCAACGAATATTTGGGATGAGCTGAGCAGTCAAAAACCTATAAATGCTATTCAGTATTATTAACAATAGTATTTGCTGAAGCATGTGAATTTGGAGTCTCATTTATAATGCGCTTTTAAGAAAAACCCTCATCGATGGCTTTATTCTTGAATGCAAAGATTAGAGTGACTTCCTAGATACCGATGTCACTGGCACCGTCATGAACTTCATCATTTAAATAGATCCATCAGCATCTACCTCTCCCGGATGTTAGCGCATTCCTGGAGCTCTTCTCTTTGGTGACCCGCTGGTCCATAAATGCCGACAACCGGTGGCTCTGATCTGGCTGCACCAAGAGAATGACTTCTCTTTGATTCTAAAAATCACCTACACTTTAAAATCCCAAGGCTATAAGTAAACTCCTCCATAGGTGAAAAGGCATCACCCTTCTGAAAATGCAAATGCAACTGCTACCGCTCCGCTCCTACTGTTACTGTTACTGTTGTTTGTGAATTATTCTTTACAGCAGAGACTAAGACATATACTTGTTGTGATACATATCCTGCATCCACACTCCATCCATCTCATGAGTAGAAAAGAAAGACTCTTGCGAGCAATAATGTTTTTTTTCTTGAAGCATGTAATTTTTCTTTTCCAGAGTCACGACAAAGACTTTATTTCTCTATAGGATCACACCTTTTGCTAAGTATATTTCCCATTGTGCTCCTCCTCTTTACAATGGCTGATAAACATATACACATCCAGATGCTCCCTGTGTAAGGCAAGAGAGAAATGACATTTCTAGATGGTATCTGCAGATAGATTTCACCCCGGGAACAGGAAATCGCGTTTCCCAGTGCAATAAACTGCAATAAGTGACAACGAAGCTGTGATACACTCACACAAAAATCAATGTTCTGAGAAAAATGATGATAACAGTCTAATCCAGTGAAGAGCATACCAAAAAATAGCTGAAGTAATAAAACTGGTAAACATGGGAAAGTGAAATGCAGTCATACTCAACACAGCCAGGCCATGACAAGGTAACATTTTCTGTGATACGTATTCTAGCGCACATATTGTATTGCTTGTGATTAATCTTTGCGCATTTGATGAGGAAGTAAATGGCTTACAATGTATCCTCCCCCTTCCCCTCCTTTACCACTAATAAATGTACTTTTTTACGCTATGGGGAGTGCGCTCTCTCTTCTCTTTTTGCTCTAGGTACTAATCGGATGTGGTTAATCCTTTTGGGAGCTGCCGGAGACCTCTGCATTAGAACTTTATATCCACAACTTAATGGACTTTCTATGAAGGACTGGTTTTTATTATTTCATTTATTTATCACTGTTTGTACATTTGTTTAAGTTTATGTTTTATCAACACGTTTTCAGTATTGTTTGAATCACATTCACTTCACTTTTATTATACAATTGATGTAAGTTAGCACGGAATATTACTTTGGCGCTACTTTATATGTTTTACAATGTATACCTGTGTGTATGTTGCATTGTGCGGCAAGCAATATTAAGGAAAGCTTCCAACAGCCCTGTGCAGCTTCTGCTCAATAAATTCAGATCATTATGACTTATAGATTCACTTTTCCCAGGAATTGTTTTTGTGAACAATGTGTACAAGATGGCGCCGGTCCAACAGACTCTATTTACTGACAGGTCCATCCATTTTTTTCTTTTTTTTACCACTCAAAGTCCATCTTAGCACAAAGTAGCGACATTTTAGAAGACGTGTTTCATCGCAGATGAATGGTCTTCGGGGAGCAACGTGAATCAGTTTATTACAAAGCTAGAACACTGCAAGTAAAGCTGCTGTTGCAAGATACTTTAACTAAAAAAAGCTAATTAGGCAAGCATAATAAGCCCCATTGGCATTTTGCACTAATGTAATGACATAATTTTAAAGAACAAAGGCTAAACGTAACACTACAATACATCAAGAAGCTTGTATGCTTACACCAGTGATTAGTTATTAAACAGCCAATACACACTTACATTATAATGAGCTCCAAATGTGGATGCCCCTTACATGCAGTACTCAACGCTTATCAGAGATCGTTAGATTATAGTCCATTGTTTTTTTTATCGTTATGTAAGCTTGTAAACTTTGAAGTATTTAATGCAACTGAATAGAAAACGGTCCACTACGAGATATATATATATATATATATATATATATATATATATATATACCATAATACTGAGTTAAGTTATGGTGAGTAAAAAAAGTGACAAAAACCCTCCACAGGAAAGCAAATATGCAAATACAACTGTATGCTCATCTGCATGTCTTAGGCAGGTCTGCAACCCCACCTTTCACCATTATCACCCAGCATACAGCACTTCCACTGCAGCAAGGGATTCTGGGAAATGACATGCAAATGAGCACTCAGTGCCACTTTTTGCTTCAAAAACCATTTTTAACATGGTTCCCTACAGGCTTAAGCTTGCTGCATGGTCACAGCTTTGAGCACAGCCAGGGTTAAGGTGCATACCCAGAACCCTTAACCCTGGCTTTCGCATGTTGGAACACACTCGCAACATCAAAAATGCGCAAAGAGATGTAGATTCATGCAAGAAGATTAGCTCAATTGCGCATCACTTTTTGCGCTGTCATGGGTCCGACAGTGCGGTCCTTTCTGCATTCGCCTTCGACAAGGTCTCTCTCGGCGCCCGGGGTGGTGACCTTGAAAAGGCTTTGCTGAGGAGGGAGTGCAGATGGATCGTGCAGTTGGGCACCATGATACCACGTGGTCTCAATGACTATCTCGGATTTGCTATGTTTTTATAACTATTGCCCCACTGGTTTGATTTTTTTTTTAACACCCTGGTCTGTTTATTTTCTAATGCTTGGACTTTCACTCTGTTCCTCCCATACATGCTTATACTGTGAACCAGCATTCCCGTTCTATATTGAAGGTCCGTGGTTGCTGTGGACTAACGTAAAGTGATCATCTTCCCTACATCAAGAAAATCCATGGAAACCACTCATCTAATATGGGACCCGTGACAATACGCATCATGATTATTTCTTCTACATCCGGAGTATTTATGGGAATTGCTCCGTTACCATAGTACCTGTTTGTTCATCCAGCTGTGGACACGAATATCTCCAAATGGATTTTGGTAACATTTATAAACTTTGTACACCTACGGATTCAACATGGGTGTTGCTCTTTCCAGGACTTTTACAGCTCCACTGTGTTCATTCTATCCGCTTGAAAATGCCTCCGTACATTTATTGGTTTGCATTTATTCTAACTTAGTGCATTCAATTTGTACAATTGCCCCACATATAATGTGGGATGGCCAATCGGGATTCTTGTTATGAACCATTAATATTTTGAACCCAATTATGCCAGGTCTTATGCTTTTGGACAGTGATACTGCCTCATAGTGTGGCGTAAATAATGTTTGCATGCCTCTGCCATTCTGCAATAGTACAGTTCAAGCAATCACGGTACAGATTTATGCTACCATCCATGAATTATGTAATGGCACTTAGCCATTTGCGTGTTATGCAACATGCATCTAAGACACAATTTATAACCTTATGATACAAGATTGGTGACCTAGAGATATACAACCAATGTAATTTTGTTTCAGGATACATACCTGGTAGCACCAATAACCTTGATGTCTCCAGGCCATGTTAAGATGGCCATTGGAAACCGTATTTTTGTATCTTATACATATATTTATCTACAAGCATGGATTTGCGCTTAGTATTAACACCTGTTAACTTAAGATGTGGCCTATAGTCATGGAATGGGAAGTATTAAAGCACTCTGTATGACAGTTTTGATAATATCAAACTCTGTTGGGCTACATCCATGACTCATCCCTAAAACAACATGATAGGTGATATTGGAGGATCTTCTGATCTGGATGTGCTCCCTCAGCTCAGCAATAGATTGTTATGACAGAGATGTTGTTCATACTAACAACTGTGTTTGTATGTTACCATTAATGCTCTGCTAATACCTTTTCAGCAGTAACCATTCTGTTTTATTGTAACAAGTAGGAAGTGTGCCCTCCCATCCCGTTTTGACAGGACTTTCTATGTAAATTGTTTACATGGTTGCTACAGCAACCGCACGGCACCACACGCTTTGCGTGATGACGTCACACGCGTTACGCGATGACGTCACGCGCATCACTCGTGTACTCTGCTCCTGGACAAAGCAGGCAGCTGTATGTTAGCTGCAATCCTTTATTTCACTTCCCCCTGACTTATGGTCACTTTGGGCCATTGTGGGAGGCTCCATGTCGCTTGTGGAGCTACGAAGCTCACAGCGTCATGACGTCACATGTACCACCCCTAAATTTACATAGGGATAGACGTAGTGAGCATCATGTGATCTATACTGCCCAATAGCATCCACAGTTTCTCGGAATGGACTCAATGACGCTGTGTTACCAGCAGACACCCCTCCCCTCAACAGCTGCTTGCAATTCTTTGATTTGTATGGTGCGAATTTGACTGTTAAAATTTCCCTATAAAATCTAGCTCATTTTCTCCCTCACCACTCCCAGAAGAAGACAGTTTCTCGTCGAAACGCATTGGAGTGGGAGTCTTGCTGAGGGGGGCCCCTACCTTTTTCCACCTGACATGGAGTTCTGACCTACCTTTCTGCCCGTGACATCTACACACTGAGCGGTGACGTATTTTTCACTCTGTTACTTTCACAACTTGTGTACCCACACTATGCAACCATTGTACAAATTATATGGTAATTTTTAATGTGGTCACAAGATCTCAGTGTAGGTTAATTGTTACACACGTGTGCTTAGACAGAGCCTCCTGTGTCCTGTGCATGTCTTGCTTTGGATCTAAACTTGAACCCTTGCCTCCAGGTCCACATTGTCTAGGTAGTGTCGAGCCCCCCTCACCTTTTAACTTTATCCCCTGTTTTATTCACTTTAATAAAATTTCTTTTGTTACACTTTCATTTATGTCCGTGTGCTATTTAAAGGTTGCTTTTCCTCTGTTGTTTTTATATATATATATATATATATAGAGAGAGAGAGAGAGAGAGAGAGAGAGAGAGAGAGAGAGAGAGAGAGAGAGAGAGAGAGAGAGAGAGAGAGAGAGAGAGAGAGAGAGAGAGAGAGAGAGAGAGAGAGAGAGAGAGAGAGAGAGAGATACATTCTTCAGTATTAGGTGATACCTTTTTTATTGGACTAACAATTTATGTCATAGGACAAGCTTTCGAGAGTTCTCCTCTCTTCTTCAGGTCAAGCAATATATATATATATATATATATATATATATATATATATATATATATATATATATATATTGGACAGTTTCTGATTATGTATTAGATTATCTGACTGTAAATGACAAAGACATTTTCTTTATAAAAAAAAAGGATTATGCTTGAAGCCACCAGAAAACATGACTACTCATACAGAATATGCAATTAACCAGCATTGTAAACATATAGGTACATTTGCTAAAATTATTTCAGTGCTTAACTGGCAGCTTCATTTGTACCCTGAACCTCAGAAATTCAACTACTCAAGGATGGGACAAAGGCTTCATGTAATGATAATGCAAGAAATGAGTATGAACCTTTAGAGACAAAGGGGAGATGGTCATTAAACTTTGATAGTGTCCCGAGTGGCAGTATGGCAGTTTAATGAAAAAAGCCCCAAAAGAACGGTTTGAAAAGGCTGTATTTTGCAGTAATCTGAGGATTGAATTGGGAAGAAGCAATCAGAAACAAGTAATCAGAAACAATGTAGGATGAGAACAGGGTTATTATTATACGGTAGCAGAAGATATTATGATAAATGCATGAATCTAAGCTTTGCTGTTTTACGATCTGTGCAATTCTGCAGGCAAAAGAATAGTTTCATGAGAAAAAAATAAATATAGGAAGGTTATGATGTACAAATAGACTGACAATAGGCACACCACAACAAATATCACGTTTTGGGATGTGCACGTATCATAAGGGATACAAACTCATACATCACCCAGGACAGCAGGCACAGCAGTGGACCGGATGAAGGAATACAGCACCACGCAGGTAAGGAAAGTCAAACAAAAAGTGTATTGTATTCCAAAATAACCAACGTTTTGGTCCTCTTACGGGACCTGCATCAGGGTGATGTGAAGACATTGAAAGACGCTGAACATATAAAGCAAAAGGAACCCGGAAGAAAAAGACCGCGAGCCTAGGGGCCAGGCACCGGAACTCTACCGGTCTCCTAGCAGCCAAATGTACACCATCTGTCTAACCATCAGGGTCAGCCCCCGTACACACCCATAACAAGTGAATAACACGTATTGCAAAACACATTCCAAATGGATGGGGATTTCAGGAGAGGCATCACTGAATAAATGCATGTACCAAATAATTACTTTTAATAATATCATAATCATATCAAGTGTAGAAAACATAAGGATAAACGCAAGTAATATACTATTACACAATAGAGAGGCAGCACACAAAACTGTTCCTGCTCATAATATAAGGAAAACCGATAAAGTATATTGACACAATCTTAGCAGCATAGAAGCGGGAGCACATAACATGTTTAGAACCAAGAAATTATGAAACCGGAGCAGTATAGCAAAATCATCTCTGCCATTATCAATGGCAATCACACATGTATCCTAATCATAAGTTCCATGTAGGTACACATGAACATCAAACAGGCAGGATAACCCCAACACATCATCATCTAATAGGTTGCATGTTCTTTAGCAGTTAAAGTCCTTGGGTGTACCAAGTCTAAAAACATAGTGTATGTATGTATGTAATAGGATAGTATAATCCATATATCATTCAGTACCAGATGCCATCATGGATGCTAAATATCAAAGTTCCTGCCTGAGTAACAAGCATCATAAATCCTGGAGGAAGAGTCTTAAAGTACCGGGAGGTAGTCCGATTAATCAAAACAAGCATTCACTTTATCCCGAACTCGTCAGGGACCCGTTTCCTGCATAATTAAAGTACATTCCTAAAGGTAATCAGCACAGCATCCAGTACATGTGCAGCACTGCTGTGTTGATAAGATGGAAGTCATAGCATTTACATCCCACCCAGACATGTAACTGAGCAATACCCATCGCCATCTGACCGTGAAACACACAAAGATCCATGTCCATATAGGGGAGGAACAGATCTGTAAGAGAATCCATGTTGTTCGGAAGTGAGATCTCGGTCTATAGCCAGGACACAACAAGAGGCACCTGCCATTCACTTTTACATGGAAATTGGCCGAACAAATAAGACAAGACAAGCTTGAAGTCCTGCTTTAACCCCTGTGGGGTTAGAGTTCCTAGGTTGAATTTCAAGCATGCTTCGAATAGTAGGAACAATTTATCATAATCTCCTTCACAATGGGGCCTTTTTATTTGTGCAATGGGCATATAACACAATGTGGCATGAATATTGGTGCACCAGATCAGTAGTAACAGTGTCACTTTGTGCTTTCCTGATAGCTGAAGCGGTGCAGGCTCATTCTCTCTTTAAACATGAAACTCGTGTAGCCATGCCTGGTCTGGCTACCAGTCTGCCCTCCCTGACATGGAAGCTCTGGTAAGAGCAGGCAGTGTCGGGACCAATTATGGGTTTTCCCCACACAGGCAGCTCCTTATAGTGACAGGGGAAGAGGTGGGACTAGGTCTGTGTTCTGCCCAATCCTGGGTTCAGACCTGGAACCTTCCCCCTACTGTACTTAGGGAGTTGCACACCCAAATTTAGGAGTTGTCTCTACCGTTGAGAGAGACAGGTAACACACAGGGTTGCTGTGCACTGGCATACCCTGATCCTCTCCCCTTAGGGGGGAGTGAGTGATTACTGTTCCCATGGCACTGCTAGTGGGTTAGGGAAGAGCAGGGACTGCTATGGGGGCCCTTGACCCATAGTGTATGTCCAGGGACCATCCTGGCGTTGGGAATCTACAGTGAACTGCATTGGGCAGAGGCCCACGTGTTACTGTATGAGCAGAAGAACAATAAACCAGTTCCAGTTGAATATATCTCTGGCCTAGAGTGTAATCTTTTTGGGGGGAGAGGTAACCGTTTCTACCGTAGGAAATTGCCTCCATACATCTGGAGCCTGCGGCAGATGGAGGCGCTGTGTACCCAGAGATAAGCAACTATCATGTATCCCAGACACCAGTCCGGATCTCCCCAACAACATCGGTGGAGACTCAGACCTACTGTGAGCCAGCAGGTGTGCACCAACCTACACCATGTAACGGCGACATCTCCAAGGGGTGGGGGAAACAGCGTTACACTCGTTTTCCTGACATAGAAAAGTCAACAGGGGCACTTAATAAAGTACACAATGTATTTAGTCTAAGGCTATGCTTATAGTGCCGGTGACGGCGATGCGATGGTCAGGCGACGGTCGCAGGAAAATCAAATAGAGATGACTTCCAGCGATTGCGACCAATCCGTCGCTCCGTCGCGCTTTCTATAAGAGCACGCGACGGCTGCAATGCATTTGTTTTGCCGCGATGTCGCGTCGCTGTTGCCGTCACTACAGTATAAGCGCAGCCTAACAGTTCTTAAAGCTTCTGATAGTGATTTTCTTGCCATGTAGTGAATGTGTGTATCATGTGCCCTTAATGAGGAATTAGCAGTTAACAGAGCCATAGCATATAAAAACTCCCTTGGGACGAGAAAACACTGTGTCGGAGAGTTGTATTTGTCAACAGGGCCTGTAATAACAAGTGAGTCTCTCAGGTTCGTACCTCGTTTCTAATATAACAAAGGGGGTTTAGCAAATACATGGCCTAGACTGGTGTCACATGCCAAAACATGCCAATCATCTAAAATACTATGTTTCATTTTGGTTGATGATATAAAATCTATTGTCATTAACAATATCAGTATGTTTAGGGATCATTAAAGAATCCCTATTCATATTATGTACTTTCATAGTGGCCCTATGGACTTCCTCATAGTCATAACCACATTCAAGTAATCGTTTGCCCATATGATTTAAAACATTATCCACCTCATCAGGATTACTGGTGGTTCTAAGTACTCGTAATAATTGGGACTATGAAATCTTATTTTTAGAGGGACAAGGGATGGCTAGAAAACAACAGAAGAAAATTCTTGTCTGTTGCCTTATGATAGATGCGAGTAACTAAACCACCTTCATGCTTCTATACTGTCATATCGAGAAAAGGGGGAGGCACCAGGGATTTATGGAAGGCTCTGATGGATATATTTTGGTACATAGAGCTCTATTCAATACATTGCAGTGAAATAGGGGGAAATCTTCCTGGTCGTCTTTTCTTGACTTACCACAGTAGTCACTAAACTAATTGTACGAAAGTCGTTGCAGGTGCAGTAATTCATTCATGTAGCATAAGATTTGCATGCATGGGTTTTGATGAGCACGCAGGTCCAGATCCAAAGATTCCGTTTCTGGCTTACCTAAAAAAACGCTTCGCTAAGTGTTCAAGTGCATCTTTAAAGCTCAATAATGTTAGGTTAAGTCATGTCTTCGCCGAAAAGGGCATAGTGTTAAGTACGTATAATGGATATTAGTGCTAATAATATGCAAAAGAGGTGTTCTGCCTAAAGAATCCACAAAGGTCTGTTAAGGTTAACACAGCGATTTAACCTGATGTTAGTTATGTATTATCTAAAGGTGGCATTACTCCCGCCCAGACTTATATAGGTTTTGCTGGAGAGGAGAGATAGATTGCTGGCCTCTTTAGCAGACAAACGGTTAATCACTGATTTAGAGACGTGCACGCTTAAGGAGCCTCTTTGAGACATGCATTCTGTATTTGCTACACGAGCCATGGGGAACCTGTACACACTTTTGAAAGCATTCCATTGGACAAGCTGTTCATGAACAAACATCATTAATTCTAGAAACATTATATTTACTTCTGGTAAATATGTAGTTCATGGTGGATGCTTTCCAAAATGTTTTTTCTTAATTTAAATTTCATCCAGTCATGTAATAAAAAAATGCAATATTAAATTATTCTGTCTTATATTTTATTTTAACATTATATACCTGTAACATGGCTGGCCCTGTTGCTTCTCTGCCTCCTGTCACACAAGCCCTGATAGGTATTGCAGGCTGTGATAGAATGATCCAGGGCCATTGATCCCCTTCTGCTATCCTCTGATTGACAGGATTGGAGGTGACATGGTTTGTGTGCAGCCAAACATAGTACAGGCACTATGCCCTCCCCTTCTTGATATCAGGGGAAGTGCCAAAAGTTAGTTGGGCAGTCCAGTCTGGAGTTGGAGACTGGAGGAAGGGCTATGAGTCTCTCCCATCAGGGATGAGCGTGCCCACTCAAACACCTAGGGGGTTGGGGAACATCTGCTGCCACAAAGGCTTCAAACCTGACCATTAGGCCTCTCTACTATCTGAGGTCATGCACCATCCTGAAGCCTGGGAACCTTTGATCAGCCTCTGCAACACTGTGTATGTGTATCATCTTCCAGTGACTGCAATAAAGAACCCCTTGTCTATATATTCCTGCCTGAGTTCACCGTCTATCAGGTAGGGGTAGAACTGTAATGTGCACCAGTGGGAGACTGTCTCTGGCTATCCTAGAACCACTGGAGCTGGAGGCGCAGACACCAAGAGCAAACTATGAGAAGCCAACGAAAGCCTGTCCTGTTCCCCATGTACTTACAAGGTTTTCTGCCTATGTGTTAATTAGCCCCAGCAACCTAATTTCTATTGACAGTAGATAGAGTGTCTCCACCCTCTCCCCCTCCCCCTTTGTTGCCTGTTTCCCTATGCCATCGTGGACCACTCAGCATCTCCTGTACCCTCATTTTTATACTTCTTTAAAGCAGAAGTCCTAGTGGCTCTTTTTTATTTTTTCTAGAATTGAAGCAGGGGGTCTCCGGAGCTGAACTGCGTAGATTTCAGCTGCAGGGACTCCCTGCTTCCTGAGATACGTACCTCCATGCTGCCGGTATCTCTCTTCAGATCAAATGTCCCAGTCACGCAGGTCAACAGGACGCCACAAGGGATAATGTCACGGCTTTCTGTTGGCCCCTGGGACATTTAAAGTCACCATTTTGTGAACCCAGCCAGGCCTCCTAAGAGAAGTACCGGCACCCCATATGGTGGTAAGATCTCGGAAAGCAGGGGGTTCCCGGAGCTGAAATCAACGTGGTTCAGCTCCAGAGACCCCCTGCTTCAATCCTAATAAAAAGAAGAGCCACGAGGACTTCTGCTTGAACTGTTCCCAGGACCCTTATTGAAGAAAAGGCATACATATGTACTTTTTCAGCCTAGCTCCATCTATTCAAAAAAGCAGGAAAGGAAGCTTACCTAGTCCATCATTGTTATCTCTGCTCAAAAGATAAACCCCTCTTTGTTTGAGCAGACACACACTACAAAGCGTGAAACCTAATATATTAGCCGTGTATTATCAACACAACCACAGTCCAGCCATAAAAAAACAAAAGGAAAATACTATAGCACCATATTGTCCTTTACACTGTACAGTATGTGGCCAGTGGTAGAAGAGCCGTGAACATAGTTGAACAAACAAGAACACAACAGTGAACATTCATCACGGCAGTGGGTTTTCACCTTTTAAAAACCACTCCGTTGTTATGACATTTCTTATCATTCCCAAGTCTACTTATTTGATGTACTTAACAATGCTTCCGTATCGGACATTCATTTTATAACAAAAAGTACGGTGTTACAGACAGCACACCTAAGTAGAATATAGAGTTATATAATGACCGGTGCACGGGAACAATAGGAGGGACCCTTAACCCTCCCAAATCTATAAGACAACAAAGGTAATGTCCCCAGCACGCTTGAGAATAAACTGAAAAAACACTGGAATATGCCAAAAAAATAGATTGTATTGTAATAGAAATGTACAATCATCACGGCAGTGGGTTTTCACCTTTTAAAAACCATTAAATTGTTATGACATTTCTTATCATTCCCAAATCTACTAATTCGATGTACTTAACAATGCTTCCCGTATCGTACATTCATTTTATAACAATACCATATCACATTTTGAGAGAGTTTATGGATTATTTCATTGAACGAATAGTTTAATATATAAAATAAAGTATATAAAATATAGCAAAATTATGGTGACTTGAACAGTAAAATACCCAACAATCATTTTTTTTTTAACCAACTGAGGATTTTCAGAGAACTAGAGAACACAAACAGAGTATCACAGCATTACAGGTTTGTGATATGTTCAAATAAATCAATATACTGTAAATGTTCTTTATAGATGTCGTTATATGAGGCTTCATATGCACACACAAAAATCTGTGTTCAACATCATCTGTAAATTCCCATGTTGGTGTATTTAAAAGTATCACAACGTACGCCTGTGACCTTACACTTCTCTGTGATCAGTACACCTGCTACAGCCTTTTTCTATACAAGATACAATATAATAATAATAGTATACAATATAGAGCCCTGGTTATCACCTTTTCATTGAAAATGTCTTCTGACTCAACAAAACACCAACTATTCCATCCTATGCCGTGATTTGCACCAGATAATAATTATCTTAAATTATGGGGGATCTTTAAAGCAGCAAAACATGAATAACTGCACGATTTTTCCATTTTATTTATTACAGGATTCAAGCAGGGGGTCTCTGGAGCTGAACTGTGTTAATTTCAGCTCCAGGGACCACTCACGTACAGAGATACTTACCTCCATACTTGTATCTCTGCAGCCAGGGAACTTGTGGGATTAACAAAATGGCGGCTTAATGTCCCACGTCTCGCGGGCCAATAGGAAGCCGTGATGTCATATGTTGCGGCTTCCAATTGGACCGCGTGATCTGGGCATTTAAACTCCACAGAGATACCAGCACCCCCTACGGAAGTAAGTATCTCTGGAAGCAGGGGACACCCAAAGCTGAAATTAATGCAGTTAAGCACCAGAGACCCCCTACATCAATCCTATAATAAAAAAACCAGTAAGAAAATTGTGCAGTGATATATGTTTATCTTCTTTAATAAGTAATATAGTGACCCTCTTTTCCCCACTGTTAAACGGCAAACAGCCGGAGAGGGCGCAGGAATTTATACGGTGCCTTTGAAGATACCTTGAGATCAGGCCAAGTCTCTGGCACATCTCTATACTGTCACACCAGTCACTTCAATTATAAACATATTGTTTTTTCATTCTTTTATTAACCCATTAATGCAGATACCATATTGCCC